>NW_018165229.1:89798-103614 GCF_001263595.1 Phalaenopsis equestris
CAATTTCAACCAACCCGGTTCAGTTGTTTTATGATCAGAAAACAGCAGGGCAAAACAATGAAACAGTGAGGTAACAATGATTGGGAGGATCCACCATCTGTTCCCTTCAAGATACAAATTCACCACTTCAAAAAAATAGGCTCCAACACTCCTAATCGAAGAAATGAAGAGAGAAGTCTCAAAAAAAACCAAACACAGATTTCCCTAAAATTAGCTCTTAAACTACATATTTCTACTAAGAGTTTAAGACATAAATTAAAATCATAATTCTTATTAAAATAATAATTAAAAGGGGCCCACAGGGGCTGGCCACAACAAAAAAGCAGGATATCCCCATCTTGGTTTCAAACGGGATGTGATTCTGCCTAGATCCACAACCCCGTGTATGTGGCGATCATGGGATTGCGGCATCACGGAACCAGTGCTGCTCCTGCAACACCAAATCTAAACAAAATACTATAAATCAATTAAAATGTAACATGCCATGGATAAAGAAGAGTACAATACACAAATATGTCGAGACAAAAATACACTACTATGGCATTAAAGCATAGGCATTATCTAAAGGGACACGCCAGGTCAATTGAATAGAACGCAAGATTTTTAAAATCCGGCATGATAATCCTCAATATGCAGACATGATATAAAATATGTTTAATAATTATTGCTTGCATAAGAATAATCACCTGTCCTAAGAGAAGTTCAGCAAGAACGCAACCTACTGACCACATATCAATTGCTGTTGTATATTCTATGGCCCCAAAAATTAATTCTGGGGCTCTATAGTATCTCGAGCAAATATAAGATATATTAGGCTCCCCTGGAACCTGATTCATAGTAAAAATTGAGAAAAATCATATAATTTGGATAACAAAAATAAATGCTAAATATATGACAAACCATAAAACCAACGGGAATGCAAGCATTTGACATACCAACATCTTGGCACTGCCAAAATCACAAATTTTTAATTGGTAAGTCTCGGGATGAACCTGCAAAATGAGGGTATTAGGGTCCATACTAAAGCACAAGTTTGTCAACGGTGTAAAAAATTTCAAAACATAATAGAAATTCCAAGTTACTACATAAACAATCCAGATATAGGCGATTCATTTTTTCAAGGAAATTCCATGAAATAAAACGCAATTTCCCTCTTTAAACAAGAAAGGATCATGATACCACAAATCCACAGAAAATTCATAATTTTATACAGAATTTAACCAAGTTTAACTTTCCTTTACAGAACCGCCATTGACAGTATTAATACCTGATGAAAAATAATGGGGTTTGATGTTAGGTTGATGCCCAGTAAGTAAATAGATCAATTTAATATTGAAGGATTAAAAAGATTAGTGATAACCCTAAGAAATATTGGCAGAAGTAATAAAAAAATTGAGAAGAATAAATTTAACAATCTCATGCAATGATAAGCGATAATGAATGAAAAATAAAGATTCATTAACCGACACTTTAAATAGTTGAGCTACAGCAAATGATGATGATGAAAACTCTGCTTAAGAACTCTCCTTCCGAAGTACTAGAGCCCTCCTATTTTGACTTGCAACTTTTGGTTCCTATAACAGTTCCTACAACCCCGGTGTTCCATTCCTATAGCAAAATTTAGCTTGAAGTGCCGCACAAGATTTTTGTGATTTTGGATGGTTGGTAATCTGTTTAGAAAAGATTGAGAAATTAATATACGATATTTGAGATATGTGATAGCAAACTTTGGCTCAATAAAATTTCTTCATCCAGTTTTAATTTTGCGTAAAGATTGGATATGTGATCATTTCAAATATGATGTCAGCATCACCTTGTACTAGCATGCAAAATTATTTATTTATTTTTTATTTTTTTGCTTAGTTGAAGTCTGTTCTTTATCAAAATTTTTTGATTAATATGCTAAGTTCTTAATTTCGTTCAAATTTGATAAAATTGCAATTTAAAATTTTAATTGAATTCAAAAGTTACAATTGCATGCTGATTTTTCATGATTTGATTTTCTCATTGATTTGTTCCAATTTACTTGTTCATTGCATTACGGTTACGTTCAAATTTTTGTATTTTCTAGAAAGATAGTTTTCTATGTATTTAGTGGTTTTATGATTGAATCATATTAAGTGATTCTTATGACAAATTTCTGACTTACTACTCACAAAGAGTGAATATCATATCAAGTATATTCCTATATTTAAAATCAGAACAACTGCATGCCAGTAAGAACGGGCTTGAGTCATCTATCCGCGTGATTTTACCATCAAAAGACACCACAAAGTAACAGTTACAACTGTAATATTGCCTCCAGCCTCCCAGCCGCCTCCCTCTTCCTTCCAACATTGTCGTCACCCAAATTGCCCCTTGATCTTGTTGTTCTAGCCCTCCCACAGTGTCACTGCTGCCCAAGACAGCCAGGGAACGCCTTTGTTCTGTAGTTCCACCGCTACTCACCCCAAATCCTCGCTGCCACCATCCAAGACAATAACCATACTTGATATCCTTGCATTTTCGCACCTCCCCCTCACTACCATTAGCATTCTTTTACTACCGCCACACCCCCTAATCATTACGGTCCACTTAGCAGACCTTTACCACCCTTGGGACACACCTTTAGTGGTGTTCGTTTGTGTCGTGTTATAATATTTCGCTTTAAGTAGTATTATTGTTTACTTGTTGTAGTTTGAGTTAACTCTGGTATCATTTAGTATCAAAATAAGCATAACCCTAGTCCTATCATAGAGTTTCAAGCATCTACTAAAACCCAACCCTATCTCCGCCAAAAATTTTATGTCACCCTACATCACCCTTATACACCCCATTCCACCTACCCACTCCCAAAACCTAGCCATGCCAACAAGGAGATAATCGTCGGAAGCCTGATCAAGGGAAAATAATGTGATGTCGTACATGAGAAATTCACAAAGAGGTCTCTGGGGGATTTCTAAAAAGACCATGCAGTGGAAAATTCGTCACTTACAACAAAGGTTTGTCATCTTCAAGAGGAGGCAATCTAGATGGGTCACCCATAGCCACAACAATAACTTGTTAGATCAAAGGAATGGAACGAATCACTTCCACCACATAGATTCCAAAAATGAAGGACCTCTACCTCGAAAATATTATCTGAAATATTTGAGAAGTAAGAATTTTAAAGTAAAGGTGGATTTATCAAATTTAGAAGATCACATGAATCCGAATGAGCTCATCATGTGACTCTGGACCTTGGAATGTATTTTTTTACTAATAGGACATCCCATTGGAATGAATGGTGAAACAAACTGTCAGCAAGTTAAAGAATAGTGCACTATTTTGGTGAAAATTTTTGAAGTGCGTATACCAGCATTAAGGAGAAGACAAGAACACTATTTGGTCCAAAATGAAATAAGAGATGCAACATCGGTACCAATCAGCTCACTATAGACGGGATGTTCAAACCCAGCTTCAAAAGTAGATAGATCACATCACCGGGGCAACCCCCATATCTTACAGATAAGGATCACCCCCGGTATCTTACGATCAAAGTACAATTAAGGAAACATCCAAGCCTACCCCGCCTGAGGAGGCATTAGGTCAGAGTGGAGGACATGTGGAACTAATCTGTAGTCCCAAATCCATTCCAGCCAATTAATGTTTCAAATGCCATGGATTTGGCATACCGAATCAGATTTCAAAACTAAGAGAATGATTCCTTTCACTGGTTAGGGAGCTGTTGAAGAGATAAACAGTGATCCAGGAGAAGATGAAGATTTCAGGGAAGCTTTCCAACTTCCATCTGACAAGAAAGAGACGCAGCCAGAAGAAAGACTCCAGCTGAGTTTACAGTAGCCATTCTAAAAGGTAGAAAGTCTGATGTAATGGGCATTCATACAGAATATGATATTGTGGTTCTCGAGTTATCATTTTGCAAACGTTGAGAGGAGCATCAACAAAGCTAGTATTGGATGTCCAAAAGAGCCATGAGTACAGGCTATTTCCCGAGTTGCCTTTGCTGAAAGAGGTCAAGTATGTCCACCATGAGACTCTCTTGTGCCACTTTTGAAAGCCCAAAAGGAGTCATTAGGATATTAAATTCAGTTCAACAATATACCCAATGACAGGTGATCAAGCTGAATGGATGAACCAGTTTTGAAAATTGCCTTAGAAGTTTTATTGGAAGGAACATCCTACAGTGGGATCCAATTCCTTTCATAGAAGTCTCTTGAGTGATTATACTTCAGTGTGGTCCAACCTGCCATAGATTTCATCCTAGAGTCGATTCCTCCTTACATACTTGTTTATCAGATACACTCATATGAGTACAAAGAATGGAAGAAGCAAATTACAGATTTGATATCTCGGGCTTACTTCGTGAGGATACACATTCACGTTCAGTCCCAGTTATGATTGTACCAAAATATGATGGATACTTATTCTATCAAGATGTGCTTTGAAATGCCAACGACAATAGGATTGACTTACCGAGAGATGCGAGGTTTATGCCACCTTCAAAACGGCCGACCAAACTCCATATAATGAGAAGATAGAAGCTTTACGGATTAGGTCCCTCAGAAGATTGACACAGAGCTTACCGCAATAAAATATTGTGGTACTATAACTACTACAGTACCACGGAGAATTTTTATGCAGGAGACGTGCCAAAATAAACTTGTATTCCTTTCTTACATTTTTTTCCTATTATCCTTCATTCTTTCTTGTCATTTCCTATATCTATGTGTTGTATTAAGGTTTGGAAGTCAGTTTTATGGTATTTTGTATCAGGACAACCGACGACGTATCTTATTCCCTCAGAGGGTTGTATCCTAGGTTATTCGGCTATATCTTAGCCTCCAAGTGGTGTATATTTTATATATCTCCTTCTGCATCCTCCCAACATCGGCTTACGACCGTTGTCCATTGCTACAGCAACCCAAAACAACATTTTGGTTGTTGTTTTTAGCAGTTCTAGCCATCGTCATTGCGTTCTCCTCCGCTTTGCTACCCTAGCAATTTCAACCAACCAATGTCACTGTCACCGAAGTCCAACCATCATATACTGCTACGACCACCCAAAAACCCCTTTGTCTTGTTGTTTTCCTAAAGCCACCTGAGTACCAGCTTGTGTCGTGTTATTGTATTTTCTCTTTCAAGTGTGTTGATTGTAATTGTTTATTTGTTTTTAGTAATATTGTGTGTTTTCCTGTTATGGTTTGAGTTAACTTCAGTATCAAAGTATTTAAAAATTAAATTTAAAAAATTCCCTCCACTAATCATGTATAGCCAAGTTAATCCCAAATATTACATTTATTCAATTTAGTCCCTCAAATATAGAAAATTGATTCAAGTAATAAAATAAGATTAATTTTTTATAACTGAAGTACAAAAATGAGATCAATTGTCTATAAAAAAAATTTGTGCAACAGAAATCAGCTCGTTAAATCAATTTTGCATAATTTAAAGACTAAAATTGAGAGAAATATGACACTATGGGACTAAATTGGCCATGCCACATACAAATGGTCGTAGTATTATTTTAAGATATAATCTTCTAAATAATACAATAAATGGTGTTGCAAACTACATCGAACTCGAGATGGAAAACATTGTTTCGTATTTTGGATTTAACATAGTAATTTGTTTATGATAGTCTTCTAGTTCAATCGCTCCTCCAAAAATAAAATTTAATAAGATATGTCAATAGTACCGCTAAATGTGTGGATAATACTTTTACTTGCTAAAAAAAAAGTTACAAATGACTTCTATCTATCTTCATATACCACGAAAAAATTTTGTAGTAAAATCACAAGTACAGAGAAAACACTGAGGGAATTCTTTTATAGAAAAAAAAAATTGCAGGCAGACTTTAAAAAAAAAAGACAGCACGGCTACTCTGAAAGGTAAATCAGTAAAAACAAATTTTTATAGAGCACAAATTCACAGTTCACACTTATCTAGAAAGATCTATGTTGTAGAAGTTTCAAATTATGATAAAAAAATAACAAACTTTTAAAAAAGCATTGCAAGACAGAATTATTTATTAACAAAACTGCATGACGTCAGGCGCATACAGTGCACCAGTTGTTGACTTGAGCTCTTTAGGCGTACAAAGAAAAAATAGATTTCGAAAACATAATATAATTTTGTTACATAGTTCAGCTTTCCACAATCAATATTAGTTGCCTTAATTAGCAAGCTGCAGTGAAAGTAATTAAAATCCTTCTTACTTTATAATTAAAGTAAATGAAAATAGAGATCAACATAAACACTGCAAGAAGCAGCCTGCAGTTATGCAATGAAATAAAATAAAGTAAATGTTTACCAAAAGATTTTGAGGCTTAATGTCCCGATGGCACACGCCCACAACGCGATGAATATACGAAAGAGCCCGACATATCTACCAAAAAAATGACACTTTAACTCATAGAAAGCATGAACAGTTAGAGATAGAAATCCACGAAATATTTTTATAGGAAGTCAACCAGTTACACAATCACCTGGTATGTGTAAAGTTGCACATAAATGAGAGGCATGTGCTGTTTCATCCTGGCAAAATACTTTGAAGCACGATAAACAGTCTCAGGGACAAATTCAAGTACAAGGTTCAGGTATAGCTCATCCCTTTCGGTTGTTGAAAAGAAGTGATGCTTTAACTTCACCACATTTGGATGGTTCAGCATCTGCATAATTTGGAGTTCCCTGTTCTTATATCTCTTATCCTGCAATACTTTCTTAATAGCAACTGATTCCCCTGTTTCCAGACATTTAGCCTGAACAAAGCCTTAATTGTCAGGAAGACAACTAAACAAATTACGAAAGAATGAGTTAGAAACCTCCATACATAGAAGAATGCTAAGAACCTGGAAAACAACGCCAAATGAACCAGTGCCAACAATGCGTTCCGCCATGTATGAGATTGTCTGGCATTCCATTGGTAAACACATGAAATCAGAAACTGCTCAAGTTTTATATGCCACGGACAAGATAACAACTAAAGCTATGAAATATAAGTTTTAGAAAGCCATAAAGCAAATGTTTCTATAGAGAATTATGTGACCAAATTTAAGATTCTTAAAGAAAAGGAACACTTGAAATTTAGGCAAATCCCTGTGCCCAGAAAAAGAAAAATGAACATTTATTGTGAGGTAAAGCATCTTAGATACATAGCTATCTTAAAAAGAGGTAATTTTCAGTTAAAGTGCATTCAGCATATCATTAAATTATTGAGATAACACTACTAATATTATTAAAAGAAAAAGATTTCACCTGCTTTGGCTGTCCATTCCTACCACCAATTGTTGTTGTGATTATCTGACCAGTCTCGGTTAATTTTCCTTTAGCCAACTTGGTCTCAGCATCCTAAACAGGAAATCTTTGGTAAATTAAGGTTCAGAATTGCATCACAAAGTTAATAGAATACATCATAGTAGAATAGGAAACATATCAAGAATGACCTTGACATTGTTCTCTGCATTGTCATCTTGCATGGTTATCTCAAGCATTTCTGCAGGAACTTGATGGAAATCTGCTTCTTGAGGCTTCGACATAGGGTTGGTAGAAGATGTGCTTGCCGAAGCATCCAAATGAGTTGAGGCTGTTCGAAGCTCTGGTTCAGTGTTTTCATCTTTATCTACTTCCATGTCAAATTCTGAAGATAAATCCCCTCCGATTACATCTTGCTCCGCCTTTTCCTTTCTGAAGCCAGACTCTCCACCCTGCAATCAATTGAGCCTTCAGAACAAATTAAAAAGCCCCAGAAATGTACATGCAAACATAAATGTATCAAGCAAAAAATTTTAACATGACTTGATGGTAATAATTAAAAGACTCTCCAAGCAAAGATACATGAAACGTCATAAATTCAATTAGAAAAGGGGTCATTAAAAACCTAAAATTGGTTTGCCCACTTTCTGCATTAGGGGGCACAAATGGTGAACTTTCTACCATGGCAGAGTGTGAGAAGCTTAAAACAGGAGCAAATTATACCCTCAAATTAATAAAATGCCAGCAGGTAAGCATCTATAGCAATGAAACATGACAAGTTCTATAGTAAAAAGCAAGAGTATTAAAGTCTCATACATAAATAAATTAATGGAATTGTTCAAGTTATCTTCATATCAAAGGATGGAAAACTTTCACAGTTTCAGGATTCAAAAAGATAAGTTATCTGCTAAACAAAATATTTAGGTAGCATTAAGATGATGCTGTGTCTGCTAGATGTTTAGTCTGCTCATACTTCACTTGTTTTTATGTTTACAATTATACATAGCAACCAACTATATGTGGACTTAGATGTACCTTTTTATTGTAAAAATGATTTTCATTTTCAAATAAACTGTATGATAAAGGAGATTAAAAAAAACAGTCAATCATTGATATAAGCAGGAGTAATGAGGATTTCCAGAAAATATTCTATTCATTTAATATTCAAAAATTCATTGTTTCTGTTTGATGAAACTCTTGTATTAGTTTCAATAAACAGAAAAGATGTAAAAAATATGTGGACTAACGGGCACTTATATAGTTCCCTCAAATACTATTCAGTATAATACTAAAAAGGAAGCTCAATAGATGGAGCCTAAGAAGTCTACGAACACAGAGAAGACAAATGGCATGCATCTTTACTGATTAGTCACTGCTCCCACCAGCTTTATTAGATCAGATAAACAAAATTTCCTACGGTAAGTTTTGTCATTAATAATCACCCATTTATGAACTTGCAGCCATTAGTCAATGAATCAAAATGTTATCATTATTTTTCCCCTTAGAATCTCCTATTTTAATGCCACAGCTTTTTTTTCTATTTGTCTACTGGATGAAAAAGTACACCATGAAAGGTTCTAATTACACCTAGGACACTAAAGTGTAAATTATTACCAAGCAATGAACAGTTTAGGTGCCTATTATATTTTGCAAAGTCCAGCCAATCCAAGTCCAATGAGGCTTTAACATATGAAAGCATTTTAGGAAATAAGTAGGGAAATTTCAAGTTGCTATTGTATCAGCATAACTGAAACGGGATTATTTTGGCGCCTCTCCGGCAATAACTATTTCCGCGGTACTGTAGTTGTTATAGTACAGTAGTAATCTCCCACTTCAATCTCCCGAGGTTGAGTAAGATTCGACCTCATCGGTCGAAGCTTCTATCTCCTCATCGTATAGCATGAGGCATATGTTAAAGGTGGTAGAAATGTTGTAATCTCCCAGTAAGTCAATTTTGTTGGCACTGACATTCCAAAGCATATCTTGATATAATAGGTATTCATCCTATTTTGGCACAATCATAATTGAAACTATACGTGGATAGGTATCTTCACGAAAAGCCTTCTTACTCCTCCGAGAGTATCTGATAAAAAAGCATCTAAAGTATTTAAAAAAAAAAGTAAGTAAGAATTAAGTCTGGGATGAATTCTATAGCAAATTAGTCCACACTGAAGAATAACCACTCAAGAGTGATCTCCTTCTTCTCTAAAAGGACTTGGAACTCATTGGAAAATTTTCTTCCACATAAAGTACCAAATACAATTTTCAAATTAGTGTTATATGTGTGAAGACTAACTATGACGGACAAAGCACCAACGCATATGCGTCGGTTTGTGGGCGCATTGTTGTTGATTACCAAAAGGGTTGGCGCGTATGCGCCCACTTATAAGTGAGCGCTACTCTGAGACAGAGAGATTGGCGCACTATTGGCGCATATGCGTCCAACATCGTGCGCACGACAAAAAGCTTGGTGCATATGTGCCAACTCTGAGCGCACATGCATCAGGGGCAGTTTGCACGAGATTTCAGTTTTTAATCCCGAATTCGACCAGGTTTTGTTAAGACTTGGTGTATCTTCCTTTGGACTCTTCAACGAGCATATTGGCGAAGGTGAGAAGTGTCAAAGAGGTGGATTTCAGTGATTTGACATGATTTTTGCATCGGATTGGAGATGGAAGATTGTGGAGCGCGAGTCCTGTAAGTTTTCTTGTGTGTAGAAAGAAAACTAGTGTGAGTCTTCTGTAAAAAATTTCTGAATTTCATAGTAGAATTTCTGGTGGTATGGCTCCGTGGTATTTTCCCGTTCTTGGGTTTTTCCACATAAAATTCTCGTGTGCTTTTTTGATTGCTTTGATTGTACTTTCTATTAGTTTTGTTCCGGGTTTTTCAAATCTTGTGCAATCCCGTTATTCCGCGTTGAAATTGGGAATTGTTTTGTTTGAAATTTCCTAACAAACCGGTATCAGAGCACGGTTTGGTTCAAATGAGAGCAATGACAAAAGAAGCAAGGTTCAAAGAGGAAAAGTTTAATGGGACGAACTTCGCTTTCTGGAAGATGCAAGTGAAGGATTTGTTGTATCATAAAAAGATATACTTACCACTACAAGGAATTACAAAGAAGTCTGAATCTATACCTATGGAGGAATAGGAAGTGTTGGATTGAATGATACTAAGTTTGATCAGATTAACACTTTCCTCATTTGTTGTGTTCAACACTGTGAATGAGAACACTACCGTGGACCTCAAGGTAGCACTTTTCAAGATGTACGGAAAGCTTTTTGGTTCCAATAAGTTTTTTCTGATGAAGAAATTATTTAATATAAAGAAAATAGACGGCAGTTCAATAACAGAGCATCTCCATAACTTCAACACTGTGACGAGTCAGTTATATTCTGTGGGATCAAATTTGATGATGAGGTCTTTATTGTCAGACAACTGAGATGATTTGGTAACGACGGTGAGTAATTCTTCAGGACTTCGAAGTTGAATTTCGATGACATCGCAAGTTTAATGTTGAAATTTGCATAAAAAGAACAGTGAATGGTGGATCTTTAGGTTTTGCATTGAATGTTGATAACAGAGAAAGGAATCTGGGAAAGAATACAGGCAGAGGCAGATCCAAGTCCAAGAAATGAAAGCCCAAGTTTAGCAGAAGAGAATGCTGGAACTGCGATAAGAAGGGGCATTTCAAGAAGGATTGCAAAACTCAAGGAAAGTTGGTGGTGAAGAACAAAAAAGTAGTTACTCTACTAATGTCTCCACTGGTGAAATCCAAAGTGACTCCCTGGGGTTATTCCTAATCAGTACTGACTCCTGGGTAGTAGATTTAGGTGCCTCTTTTCATGTTCACCCTAATAAAGAAGTATTTAAAAACTAAATTCAAATTGATCTAGAGAACGTTTATTTGGGAGATAACAAGGTTTGTGGTATAGTAGGAAAGGGTGACGTTGATATCAAGTTATAAAATGGAACGGCCTGGAAGCTTACTAAAGTTAAACATGTTCCAAGTTTGAAGAAAAATCTTATCTCTGTGAGCCAGCTGACAAAGTCTCTTGATAGCTTTCACAGGTGATTTGTGGAAAGTGATCGGGGGGTATTAGTGATGGCTCAAGGCAACATTGAAGACATCTTTTATTTGATCAATGAAATGACTGATTTCATTGATGTGGCTGGAACTAAGGTAGCTGCAAGTCTATGGCATCGTAGGCTTAGCCATATGAGTGGAAAAGTATGAAATCCCTACTTTCAAAGAATAAAATTTAGGGTTTAAAATTAACTAATCTGAATTCTGTGAAGATTGCATATATGACAAGCAGAAGAATATTTTTTCTCTAAGAGCGAGTCATTAGTGAAGTCAAAAAAACTAGAGTTAGTGCATATTGATGTATGGGGCCCTACTCCAGTTCAATCCATTGGAGGCTCTTGCTATTTTGTCACGTTCATTGATGATCACACGAGAAAGATATGGATTTATTTCTTAAAGCACAAAACTGATGTATTTAAAGTTTTTAAGAAGTGGAAGTATATGATAGAAAATGAAACAGACTTGAAGCTGAAGTATCTCAGATCAGATAATAGGGGTGAGTATTGTGATCAAAAGTTCAGAAATTTCTGTGCAACAGAGAAGGTCAAGCATGAGTTCATTATCCCAAGGACACCGCAGCAGAATTGTTGAGCGCATGAACAGAACAATCACGGAGTGTGCTAGGAGCATGAGACTACATGCAGGCTTGCCAAAACAGTTTTAGGATGAAATAGTAAACACTGCAGTTTATCTGATTAACTGTAGTCCATTAGTACCTTTGGAGAAAGGCTTACCTGAAGAAGTCTGGAGTGATAAAAAGGTATGTCTATCTCGTTTAAGACTATTTGGGTGTTCTACATAAGCACATGTTGATGCAGAGACCAGAAGCAAGCTTAACTCAAAATCAGTCAAGCGCACATTCATTGGATATGAGTCAAATAAATTTGGGTACAAGTTTTGGGATTATGAGAATCAAAAATTAATCAAGAGCAAGGACATCACTTTTAAGGAAATAGAGATATACAAGGACGGGGTAAGAACTCGGGATAGTCCGTCATCTATTTTTGAAGAATACAGATATGTGGAGATAGATGACATTCGTGATCAGGAAGATGAAGAAAGAAGAGGTGATCAAACAGAATGAGCACCTGGAAGTTCCTCACTCACATGTTACAGAAATCAGAAGATCCAGCAAAGTATTATGACCATACACAGGTACTCTCCTTTTCACTATTTGTTACTAACTTACAGTGATGAGCCAGAGTGCTTTGAAGAGATCACTCAAGTTGAAGATTCAAGGGAGTGGGAGCTCACCATGAATTAAGAAATGCAATCCTTGGAGTCAAATCAGACTTGAGATTTGACGGTACTACCAAATGACAAAAGAACACTGCACAAAAAATGGGTCTACAAGGCGAAAGAGGAGTCAGATGGTAGCAAGCGCTACAAGGCAAGGCTTATTGTGAAGGATTTTCAGCAGTGGGAATAAATGGATTATACAGAGATCTTCTCCCAAGTGGTGAAAATGATTACTATCAGGGTTGTGCTGAGTCTGGTAGCAATGGAAGATCTACATCTAGAGCGCATGAATGTAAAAACAGCCTTCTTACATGAAGATCTGAAGGAAGAGCTATACATGGTGCAACCACAAGGTTACAAGGTTTCAAGCAAAGAAGGTTTGATCTACAGATTAAAGAAGAGACTTTATGGCTTGAAGCAGACCCCGAGACAATGGTACATGAGGTTTGACAGGTTCATATCAGATAATGAGTACTTGAAGTGATAGGAAAACCACTGTTACTTCATCAAACCCTTTAGTGATTGTTATATTTACTTCTTTTGTATGTTGATGACATGCTAATTGTAGGAGCGGATATGGAAAAAATCAGGGCCTTGAAAAGACAGTTATCAAGTGAGTTCGAGATGAAGGATTTAGGTTCAACCAGAAAGATCCTTAGAATGAGAAGCAGCAGGAACATGAGTGCAGAAATACCGAAGTTGTCTCAGGCAGAGTATGTTGAGAAGATCCTACAGAGATTCGACATGAGTAAAGTGAAACCAGTTAACACTCCCTTAGGTAGTCACTTCAAACTATTTAAAGAGCTATCGTCAAACTGTGAAGCAAAGCAAGCATAGATGGAAAGAACAACGTATGCTTCAACAGTTGGAAGTTTGGTATATGTGAAAATTTATACCAGGTCAGATATTGCATATGCATTAGGAGTCGTCAGTAGATATATCTAGACAGATACGGGTGTAAACGAGCCGAACACGAGCGAGCAAACCCTCAGCTCGTGTTCGGCTCATTTATATTTCGAGCTCAAAAAAAATGTGTTTGTGTTTGACTCATTTTTGACTCTTTTTTTTAATGAGCCGAACCCGAGCCGTTCACGAACAAAGAGTCGTTTTGACAGCTCGAATCACGTAGCCATAAGACGTTAAGATTGTTGCAAGATTTAAAAATTATTGTTTATATTAAAACATTATTTGAATCTAATTTAATATTTTTTATTCTATTTTCTTAATTAATACTTTTAATTAATTATAAATCTTTGTAGC
>NW_018165229.1:103725-104661 GCF_001263595.1 Phalaenopsis equestris
ATATATATATATATAAGATGCGGGGGCGCTCTGGCGTCAATGTCAAAGGTGAATGTATCCAATTTTATAGGCCTTCGTTTGCAAAATTCTTGTTGGAAGGGATATTATTCTCCCTGATGTGGACGAAATATGGTTTGATATTGCTCACAATGGGTATTGGCAGTCAATTGTTGCAGAACAAAGACCCTACTACTGCAATCATTGTAAACTGTTTGGGCACACCCCTATCAAATGCTTCAAGCTTCACCCACATTTGAAATCGGCATGTCCTAACAACATCATCCATGTGAAGGTAAATATACCAGACACTATCTTCCAGAAATGTTGAATGAAAATTTGACCCATAAGGCTACTCCTCACCAACCAGATCAACAGTTTTCGCCTACTGTTGTTGAGGCAGCTCTTCCTCAGATCACAAATACTACGAATTTTATTGTAGCAGATGCTAGTCGAAGTGTCTTAGAACCACCTATTGCGAGAGAAGAGGGTAGTCAAGTTCTGGTGAAGTGTCAGGATCAAAGTGTTGCAGGCTGAGTCAGATCAACATAATCTCGATGTGAGCTCTCTATCAAAAATCCACCTATCATTCAGACGAGACTACCTCTGGCAGATGATTGGCGGGTTTACAAATCTATGAAGAAGAAAAAAGGAATGCTAGGTCTAAGTGAATCTCAGGACGGCAGTCTCATAGTTTTGAGCAGAAGCCCACATCTCAGTATGTTGTTGGACTCCATCCCTAGATCTAGGGGAAGGGGAAGCGGTATATCCACCGACTACACTCACCATGATTAGGATTTGTTTTCTTTTTGTTATATTTTTGGAGATTACGTAGTAAGTTGTAATTCGTGTGAGTGGGCACTTTGTACCCACTCACTAAACTTTTGTATCATCTAGTTTATATCAATGAATTTTGCCTTGTCAATATATATATATATA
>NW_018165229.1:106539-128142 GCF_001263595.1 Phalaenopsis equestris
TATATATATATATATATATAAGATGCGGGGGCGCTCTGGCGTCAATGTCAAAGGTGAATGTATCCAATTTTATAGGCCTTCGTTTGCAAAATTCTTGTTGGAAGGGATATTATTCTCCCTGATGTGGACGAAATATGGTTTGATATTGCTCACAATGGGTATTGGCAGTCAATTGTTGCAGAACAAAGACCCTACTACTGCAATCATTGTAAACTGTTTGGGCACACCCCTATCAAATGCTTCAAGCTTCACCCACATTTGAAATCGGCATGTCCTAACAACATCATCCATGTGAAGGTAAATATAGCAGACACTATCTTCCAGAAATGTTGAATGAAAATTTGACCCATAAGGCTAATCCTCACCAACCAGATCAACAGTTTTCGCCTACTGTTGTTGAGGCAGCTCTTCCTCAGATCACAAATACTACGAATTTTATTGTAGCAGATGCTAGTCGAAGTGTCTTAGAACCACCTATTGCGAGAGAAGAGGGTAGTCAAGTTCTGGTGAAGTGTCAGGATCAAAGTGTTGCAGGCTGAGTCAGATCAACATAATCTCGATGTGAGCTCTCTATCAAAAATCCACCTATCATTCAGACGAGACTACCTCTGGCAGATGATTGGCGGGTTTACAAATCTATGAAGAAGAAAAAAGGAATGCTAGGTCTAAGTGAATCTCAGGACGGCAGTCTCATAGTTTTGAGCAGAAGCCCACATCTCAGTATGTTGTTGGACTCCACTAGGTCCAAGGAAAGGGGAAGCGGTATATCCACCGACTACACTCACCATGATTAGGATTTGTTTTCTTTTTGTTATATTTTTGGAGATTACGTAGTAAGTTGTAATTCGTGTGAGTGGGCACTTTGTACCCACTCACTAAACTTTTGTATCATCTAATAATTTTTATTCTGTTTTCTTAATTAATACTTTTATTTGATTGTAAATCTTTGTAGCCCTACAGTCAATTAAAAGTTTTAAAAAAACTACTATATATATAATTTTTTTTTGGTATATATATATAATTGATGAGTAGCATTTCGAGCCAAAACGAGCCGAACACAAACGAACAAATATTTGCTCGTGTTCAGCTCATTAACTTAGTGAACAAGCCGAATACAAGCTTCTTAACAAGCTAAACACGAGTTGTTCGCGAACAACAAGTCATTTTGACAGCCCTATAGACAGGCATCATTGAGAGATGGTAAAGTAGATTCTCAGGTATTTGAGGGGAGCAGTCAACAGGAAACTTGACTATGGAAGTGCAGAGATCAGTCTACAGGGATTTGTAGATTCAGATCTGGCGGGAGATGTGAACAGTATAAGTACAATTGGGTATATATTCACATTGGAAAACACAGCGGTGAGTTGGGTTTCTAGGTTGAAGATCCTTGCACTTTCAACTACAAGGCAAGCAAGGGGATGATTTGACTACAGAGTTTTATGGCAGAATTGGGCAAGGAGTACAGGATTGGAAAACTCTACAATGAAATTATGAGTGTGATTCATCTTGCTAAGAACATTGCTTTATATAAGAAGCGGGAGCGCTCTGGCGTTGGAGTCGAATTGTACAATTTATCTTCATATCAAAGGATGGAAAACGTGCTGCTACGAATTTTATTGTAGCAGATGCTAGTCAAAGTGTCTTGGAACCACCTATTTCCAGAGAAGAAAGTACTCAAGTTCTGGAGGAGTGTCAGGATCAAGGTGTGTTGCAGGCTGAGTCAGATCAGCAATTTACGGATCAACATACCTCCAGGGTGAACTCTCCACCAAAGATCCACCTATTATTCAGACGGGACTACATCTGGCAGATGATTGGCAGGTTTACAAATCTAGGAAGAAGAAAAAAGAAATGTTAGATCTCAGTAATTCTCACGATGACTGTTTCATAGTTTCAGGCAGAAGCCCGCATCTCAGTATGTTGCTAGATTCCCTCCCTAGATTCAGGGGAAGGGGAAGCGGTATATCCACCGACTACACCCACCATGATTTGTCAAAGTTTTGAAAAAAATAGACTGAATTATGAATAGGCTCGATGTCTTTTCCCTTTGCTTTCATTTCATTAAATAATAATCTTACAATCTATTTTAGGTACAAAATAAAGTGCATAATCTATCTTATGTAACATAATAATACATATTCCTAATCTAAAAATTCAGCTAAAAGGGAAATAAATCATAATAAAGACAATATAAATAATTTAAATAAGGAAGGTCCTAATTTAGCTGTCTGATTTATGTCCTTCCAGATTGACATCCCCCTCAAATTGATGTTCACTGATCAAGAAGCATCAATTTGCCAACAAAAAACTGATAACACTGTCGGGACCAAAAAACCTCAAGCCGAGAGTGTCGAAACCAAAAGTGTCGAAGCCGAGAATGTCGGAGCCTAAGAGTACCGAAGTCTGAGACTGTCGGAGCCTAAGAGTGTCGAAGTCTGAGAGTGTTGAAGCCGAAAGTGCCAAACCGAGAGTGTCGAAGCCGAGATTGCCAAATTCGTCGGTCTAGGAAGGAGTGTCGAAGCCTTCAATCCTTGAGTGCGATGAAGAAGCCGAAGTCGAAGAGGACGAAGCAGTCGTAGATGTCACAGAAGCAGCGATGGCTAGCGAAGGAGATCTGACAAAATAATGAAACGACGAGTGAGAATCAAGGCAAAGAAATAGTTCCTCCCTTTCCGTCCTGCAAGAAGGCTGGCGAAAAAGAAGTCTTGACGGCACTCCAACAATAATCGGTGGTTAGGGCAAAAATTTGACTCTGATACCATGCCAAAGTTTTAAGAAAAATAGGTTGAATTCTGAATAGTCTCGATGTCTTTTCTCTTTGCTTTCATTCCATTAAATAATAATCTTATAATCTATTTTAGGTACAAAATAGAGTGTATTATCTATTTTAGGTAACATAATAATAAATATTCCTAATCTAAATATTTAGCTAAAAGAGAAATAAATTATAATAAAGACAATGAAAATAATTTAAATAAGGAAGTTCCTAATTATAGAAAACTCTTAATTTAGCTGTCTGATTTCCGTCCTTCCAGATTGACATGATTAGGAGTTATTTTCTTTTTGTTATAATTTTGGGGATTATGTAATAAGTTGTAATCTCTGTGATTGGACTTTTTGTACCCACTCACTAAAACCTTTGTATCTGTCTTTTATATCAATGAATTTTGTTTTTTTCAATATATATATATATATATATAATTGATGAGTGGTATTTCAAGAAAAAATGAGTTGAACACGAACAAACAAATCTTTGCTCGTGTTCAGCTCATTAACTTAGCGAACGAGTTGAGCACAAGCTTCTTAACAAGTCGAACACGAGTTTTTCACGAACAATGAGTCATTTTAATAGCCCTATAGACAGGCATCATTGAGAGATGGTAAAGTAGATTCTCAGATATTTGAGGGGGGGAGGGGGCAGTCGACAGGGAACTTCGCTATGGAAGTGTAGAGATCAGTCTACAGGGATTTAAAGATTCAAATCTGGCAAGACATGTGAATAGCATAAGTACAATTGGGAATATATTCACATCGGGAAACACAGTGGTGAGTTGGGTTTCCAGGTTGAAGAAGAACATTGCACTTTCAACTACATAGGTCAAATATATTGTTATCACTAAGGTAAGCAAGGGGATGATTTAACTACAGAATTTCATGGCAGAAATGGGCAAGGAGCAGAGGATTGGAAAACTCTACAATGAAAGTATGAGTATGATTCATCTTGCTAAGAACAATGCTTTTCATGTCAGGACGAAACACAACTAAGGTATCATTTTATTCGCTCTTCTTGAAAATGGGCAGTTGTTCCTGGATAAGATACACACGGCCCAGAATTCTACAAATATGTTGATAAAGGTAGTGACTATTGAGAACCAAAGTTATGATTAGCTTCAATTGGGTTTCATGGAAATTGAGTCCGGGGGTGAGTCACAACACGACATGTGACAGCAGTACGAGACTATGAAGACGATTCAGATGGAAGTATAGGTACAGAGAACTGATTCGGGAGAAAATCAGTCTTCAAGTGGGAGATTGTTATGTGTGCGGAGACTGGCTTTGACGATCAGAGCACTTCACACATATGCCCCAGGTTGTGGGCGCCTATGGGCCCACTTGTTTGATTACTAGAAGGGTCGGCACATAGAGCACATATATGCCCACTTATTAGTAGACACTGCTATGAAACAGAGAGGCTGGCGCCTATTGACGCATATGCATCCAACATCATGCGCATGGCAAAAACCTTGCTACATATGCGCCAAGGGCAGTTTGCTTAGGATTTTAGTTTTTAATCCTGATTTCAAGCATGTTTTGTTAATACTTGGTGAATCTTTCATCGGATTCTTCGACGAGCATCCCGGTAAAGGTGGAAGTGTCGAAGTGGTGAATTTCGGTTATTCGGCGTGATTTTTGCGTCGAATCGGAGAGTGAAGATTGTAGAGCGTGGGTCCTATAATTTTCCTTGTGTGTAAAGAGGAAACTGGTGTGAATCCTCTGTAAAAACTTTCTGAATTTCATAGTAAAATTTCTGATAGTGTGACTCTGTGGTTTTTTTCCCTTTCTAAGATTTTTCCATGTCAAATTCTCGTGTGTTTTTATGATAGTTTTGATTGTGTTTTCTATTTAAGTTTTGTTCTGATTTTCTGAAATCTTATACAATTATGTTATTCCGCGGTAAAATTGGGAATTATTTCGTTTGGAATTTCCTAACAAACTATGGTTCATCTCTCCTGTTTAAACACCTGATGATGGGTACACTGACGAATTGAATCTAAAATCTGAATAACTCCATATAATATTCTTGACATGATGGGTCTCCCTCAATAGGACAACTCATGAAGGAGTCTATAGAACTGAAATATTTGAATTTAACTGATATAGGGTTGTTATGTCTCTAGTGTCGATTCCTCAAACTCAAGACAATCTTGAACAATCAATGTTAATTCGGTTTGATTCTCCCTCATGGGCTCAACTTGAACTATATGCATCTTTTCCTCATCAATTGAAAGCCAGTACTCATTTGTGTCAGCATCTTCTTGAGTTTCTACTTTGTCTCTACCCCTTTCTTCAACAGATTCATATTCGGTGAAATATATCATCCCTTGGTAGTGTAATCTGCTTCAAGATGCCCAAATCTATGGCACTTGGAACACTTCCTGGTTAGGATGGATTTGAAAATGCGGATTGGTGCCCTCTGTTCTCTACTCTGCATTAATGTCTCCTCGAGTGGGGTCAATTCAGTCGTTCCCCTGGGTGTACTCTGGTTGTAAGATTCTAGAGTTGAACCCTTCCTATAAAACGTTGTGGTCACCCAGCGATGCGGTCTCCACTTCTGAAGCTAGGGTTTGAACGTTTGGCTTGTAATGAATTGGTAGGATCTAGCGTTGTATCTCTCGTTTCATCTTGAACCAGGTCCTAATTTTATCTTTTCCCTCATGCTGGCATAGACACTTCAAATTTTGTCACCAAAAGAATGCACTCTTTCTTAGCTTGTTGACTGCTAGCTTAATCATTACGTCTGGTAGGACGTCCTAACACTCAAAAACACATTCCAAGCTCCAGAGCCACTCGATAAAGTCTTCTGAATTCATGTGGTTGTCGAAATATGGCAAGTTTGTCTTTGCTTCAAAATTTTGGCTTCTCAAATATTTTAGGTCATATTTTCAGGGTAGAGATTCTTCATCCCGGGAATCCGCATGGTACAAGTAATTTATTCTATTTATTTGATCTAGCAAGTCACCATTGTGGCTACAGGTGGCCTATCCAAATTGCCTCCTCTCGAAGGTGGTAAGCCTTGGTTGTCATTTGCAAGTTTCTCACTACATATCTTCCTTAAAATTCTCTTGGACACCTACTTGTGAATTCTTCATGAACGACATCATGTCATTTTCCCTCGATCAGACTTTCGTCGATAATCTCCCTAGCAGTGTGACTACATTTTGGGTGTGGATATGTGGAGGGAGGCAAGGGCGATGTAGGGTGAGGGAAAAATTTTATGTGAAGATAGGTTTGGGGTATGACGAATTCTAGAAACCCTAAGATAGTACTAGGGTTAGGCTCACTGTGATACCAAATGATGTCAGAGTTAACCCAAAAGCGCAAAAGCATATATTATTACTCAAAAGCAAATAAAAGTTACAATCAGAGAATTAGGAATGTAGCGCGAGCGTGGAAAAGATGGTTGGCAAGAAAAAAACAACAAGGCAACAGTTTTTCGAGATTGGACAACAAGTAGACAGCCGGAGGACGATGTGTGAGGGTTGTCCAAGCTAATAGCAGTAAGGGGGAAGGGTGGAAACGACTGCAGCTGCAACAAGGACGTGGACAGAAACTATTCGGCGACTCTCTAGCTCGTTAGGGAGGCTACAAGGCTAGGTGCGGCAGTCAATGGGAAGGGTTATATGGGCTGCTGAGAGGATGGCAACAAGGTTGGCAACAAGCTGGAGGCGATAGCAGCGAGGATGGAGGGCTGGAACGGCGACAGGGGATGAGGTGGGTTGTCGTACAGCCAAAGGAAGACAATCCTGGACAGGGGCAGCGAGGAAAAGGACTGGATGGCAAGGAAACGGTAGAAAAACAACAATAGAACTATTGTCAAGGCGAGTTGCAGCAAGAGTGAATGCATGGAGGCAAAGCGAGAGGGATGCGAAGGGAATAGGCAAGATAATCACCACCTCGGGAGAGTGATACAGCCAGAGCACCACCCAATCCCTTGGATACAGCCCTTAAAGGGAGAACCGCTGATGGTTGTCCTAAACAAAACACATGAACAATTGACTTCCAAATCCTAATACAATACAAATGTAGGAAATGACTAAAAAAATGATAAATAATAGGAAATAAAGCATAATAAAGGAAAACAGCATTAGGCGCATCTCCCATAATAACTATTCCCGCGATACTGTATCAGGAAGCACCCGCTTCACTAATAGGCTTAGTATCATGTGTTCCAATTTTCTCAATATATTCTCAACAAATTGCTCTTCTAGCATGTCAAAGGTATTGCTAAATTTAGATGATTTAGTTCTCAACATAGCATTGACTTTAGATAAAATTTTCATGTCAAATGTGATAATAAAAAGATTTTGACATCATTAATAATGCTCTAATAAACATAAAGATGAGAGATGCATATAGGGACATATAATTGCACAATGATTGTCCAAATAAATTTTAAAGCGTATACATTTTTTGGCATAACTGGTCACAAATCCAATGAATCCCATAACAAAATCAAACTTAAGATGCCAATGCCAAGCACAAATAATGGCTTCCCTCAAAAAATTATTAAGTGCGCCTGAACTCGGTAAACATTGCATTCATTATTTCTTTAAGGGTTATGTTTTTCCTTTTTGCCACATCATTAGGCTAAGGAGATTGGGAGGTGGTATAATCTCACGAGTAAAATACCATGCACTTCAGAAACGGAATTCATAAAACCAGACACTGCAACAAAAGTTTTTTTTTTTCCAGCACAAAAGTAACAAGACAAAAAATTAATTATCCTTCTATATAAATTTAAAAACACGTGCAATTAAGCACCCAATTAAATTTGTTAATCGTCATCCTACAGCAAAAAAGTAATCCACTTTCCATACCCCTGCGCACACATTTAGAACATCTTTTTATTTCCTTCTTTCTTATTCTCCCTAAAATCCTAGAGTATCAATTTCTCTCTTCACCACCTAAATCAAAGATAGAATGATAGATTTTGTCATGACTAACCTACAAATCATTATTCATCGCTCTCCAATCAATCATTTATTTTCCAATTCATCCTCATAATCTCGGTATTCAACAGATGGTTCATTTTAGAATTTTTCATTTTGTTCCGCTAAGCCTGTTCTCCTTCTATCCCACTTCATTGCTGTGAAATAAACCATCAGCAGCACCAACTGATGATGTCTTATTTCCCCGTTACTCTTTGCTAAGCATTGTTGTATTGCTACCCAAAACCTAAGAGAAAGGGAACAAAGTGGACAAGGTTGAAGATTACAAAATGAGAAGAATTTAGACTTCTCTGTGAATGGATCCAGCTACTAGTCAATTTCTTGGACAAATTTTCCATGAGAAATATTGGCATCCTTGGACCGCTTCACAAGTAATGTTTGTCACATGCCTTGATTTGTTTATGTCGCCATTTTTCATTTTTTATGATATTTTTTTTTCCTTTTAGAGTATCATCTGTATGGTTCCATAACTTCAGATTCGATCAGCCCGAATCATATAAAAGTTTGCATCATAACCTATGACAAGGTCAACTGCATCACATGATTATGTGGCGGTTGTTCTCTTCTGTAATGTCTTGAGAAAGAACCATCACAAGTCACTAATTCAATTTACATGTTTTTATAGCTTTTGTAGTGCACAAACACGTCACAAAATCCAGTTAAATCAAATTAAAATTATTTATTGTGTAAGATAGTATTGATGAATTTCTTATGTCTAGGTGACTTCCTATACATGCTTCATGTATTGTGTATCACAGTGCTTAGTATTTTTTTATGTAGTCTCAGAAATAAGCTTATTCGCTTGTTTACCAGCTAGCCAGCTAGCATTTAGTTCACACAATTCTTATCGCTAAGAACTACTTCTCACTAGTTTTCCAAGCCTTCCTAATATCATTTCAAAGCTCTCCTCCAAAGCCCATGGGAGCATATGTAGACAATGATCTCCCATGGGTCAATAGAAGAGTTCAATTTTAAGTATGTTATCCTTGAATTTAAATTATATTTCAATAGTGTGCAGCAATCCAAAGAAGAAAAAAATAGTGATTTAGTTATTGCCTCAAAAAGGAGGAATCAGTAGTAGAGAATGAAACCATCCGCTAACAGAAAATAAGAGAAAAAAACTGAAAGACAAACCAGCCTACAACAGGAAGCATGCTGTTAAAAAAATGCATTTTATTTTATTAATCATTAAGGAAACTATATAATTAGTACAAGGTAAAATTGTGGTTTTTAGAAAATCATGTCATTTTATTCAATAATAGCTTTTCTTTTTTCAATATAAATGGACGTTCCTGCTTGTCATTTTATTTGTCGTTGGCTTACAATAGACAGGAGTTGGGAGTCATAAGTCTAGATCAAGTACAATTATTGTAAGGGGTTAAAAGATTTGACTGATATGGCATTCAATAAAGTAGTAATGACAAAAATTATATAAGCCAATTCAAGAAGTGCAAGAATACAAACTGATTACTAGAGAGATTGCAGAAGACCATTCAATAATTCAAGTGTTTATGAAGGGTAACACAAATTGGGCTGCACATGGGGAAAGTTCGTTATTTAAAAAAAAAACATAATGATATTTGGTGATGACTTCCTTATGACCACGAAAGCACAACTTTCATTTCTACTGATACCAAGTTTTGAGGATTTTAGAGTATAGATTGTGACTCATTCATATTGTTCATTAATGATTGAAGCCGACTTGCCAAATTACTTATCCATGATCATTAAAAATGTAAAGATAATTAAAATAAATAAGATTTCTTGGCGCTTCTTTATGTTGGAGACCATGCAACCACTAGATTCATGGATTTTGGAGGTCCTATCTATCAATTAAATTGTTAACCAGTGAAACAACCATTTCAATACAAAGTAAGCACTTAGTATGCTCAGAGCCAGAAGCCAAAGCAACTTGCTACATGCAGATTTTCAGGTCCGGAGTAGTTGTTTTGTTGATGGAATTTGGAATATTAAAATATATTCATTCCAAATGATGACAATCTTGAATCTTCATTTCCCATCACATGACCTATAATATTGCTTTTGATTTATTTTTTTTACATGGCTCCATCAAGCACTTGAAGGAACTTGAATTTTAGCCCATATGAGCCAATGCTGAGCTGTTTGAATAGTGCAATTTAATTGAACTAGTCTAGACACCTCCCTAGGTGATATCCTAATTAATTGAACTCAAAACCATGGTCAATATACCCAAATTGGCCCAAAGTGGGCCTCGACTTCAATTCACCCAAATGAACCTATGTGAGCATATGGAATTAACAAAGACTACCTAATTAAATTTAATCTTAAGCCAATTAGGAAATTAAAGGACCAACCTAGACCTGGCTTGAGCCATTGAGTTCACCTCGGTGCATCAATTAGGCTAACTCGGCCCATCTAATTTCAAATTTGGTCAACCTAGCTAGGTCTTCCCAAATTGGCCTCCTTAATAGCCCTTCTTAACTACATAGGATCTCCCCAAAAGTAGCTTGACCAGGACCGAAAGCTAGGCCCTCCTTGGGGTAGCCAAAAGGAGGTGATCCTCCTAGCCACCTCACTAGCCATTTTGCTGCCTCCAGCCGTTCAAGCTCTCAAGGGCAGCTTCACTCATCCTAGCCCTTCATTCCTCACTGTTAGAGGGGAGGATGGTCAATGCCCAGCTTAGGCGAGTTGGGCAAGGGCATTATCGTAAAAGAGAGGATTATGCACAAAGCCATGTAGGGTGAATTATCCTAATCTCTTGCACCTTTTTCGTTTCCCAAAGTTCCATAGATCTCCGCAAGCCATCTCTTCCCTCTCCCAAACTCTTTAAACCTAAGAATGACCAACATATGAATAAAAAATCTCCCTTGTATCATGCCTAAAACTCATATAAAGCTTCCAATCATGCTAAAATACTATGGGGTCTCGGAGAAAACTTAAATTTTAGAAGGAATAGTAATATAATTAATATAAAGTAAAAAATCCATCTATTTAAGCACAAATCTTGATACAAAAACAACACCACCAACAACAAGCCTTTATTCAGCTAAGTGGGGTCGGCTACATGAATCCATTTTCTTCATTGCATCCTATTAAGTGTCATATTAGTGTCATATTTTCATTTAATTCTAATAGATTAAGGTCATTTTTTATACAATAAGCCTAAGTCTTTTTAGATCTACCTCTACCTTTCTTAACATAAGTCGGATCTAAAACATCTACTCTCCTAATTGGATCATCAGATGGTTGTTTAATGTAACCAAACCATCAAAGACAACTCTCTCTAGTCTTGTTCGCCGCTGGAGTTACACCCACCTTATCATGGATATATTCATTGTGCATTTTGTCTAAGTGTCGAGTCATTCATCCACCTAAGAATTCTCATCTCAGCAACACATAAATTTGTTTTATGCTTCTCTTTTAAAGGCCAACATTCTGCGCCATAAAGCATTGCAGACATCTTATAAAATTTTCCTTTTAAGTCCAAGCGATACATTTATATCACAAAATAGGCCCGATAAATTCATTCTCCACTTTAACCAACCAACTTGAATTCTGCTAATAGCATCCCCATCTATATCACCATAACATTGAATAACAGACTCGAGATATCTAAACTGTTCACACCTCTTAATGATTTGATTACCCATGGTTACAACTTTTCCACTAGAACTACTACAACTAAAATTACATTGCAAGTAATTAGATTTAGATCTACTCAAACGAAGGCTTTTAGACTCCAATCAAGGCCTCCATAATTCAAGTTTTTCTTGAACAAGATCCATAAGAAGAATATCATCAGCAAAAAGCAAACACCAAGGTACATCCTCCAGTAAATGTTTAATAAGAGCATCCATAACTAAAGCAAAAAGATATGACTTTAAAGCTGATCCCTGATGTAATCCAACTGAAATAGAAAAATACTTGGTCAATCCTCCTGTTCGAACACTAATAATAGCTCTAGCATACATATCTTTAATGACTTGAATATAAGTCATATCAACAAATCTTGATACAATTCTCAAATTAAAAACTTTCAAAAACAAATTAATGATCATCTGTATGCAGAATTCAAAACGTCTATATGATACAAACCTAACATCACTGAAAACAGTCAAATCTAAAGTCCAAATGAATTTAAATCAATCACTTAAAGTATAATTAGAAACTTCAAAACATTAATTGAAAGGCTAAATCCATTGAATTTCATATGCTTATAGTCGACATTGAATCAAGCGCGACTCGATAAGAGAAAACTACTGAGCCTAAGACCAATCAATTTTGTGATCATTGGGAAACTTAAATGCTAAAAAAATAATCTATAATCAAAGTATTTGACATGGACAGTCAGATAATGTTTTTTTTTGAAATTTCAACTAAACTTATCTAAATGCTCCTACTATAATTCTATAAAGAGGATCACATTTTCATCACAAGGGGAAAAGCTAAAAGACACACATACCCTTGGAGAAAATTTAAAGTCAAAGAATACCAGCAATTGTCGTTGATTACCACTAACTGTTGTTTTAATCAAGCTATGGGCATCAAGGGCGGAACCAGCCTCCTTTTCGAACGGGGTGGGGGGAGGGGTAAATTGTCCCCCTAGACCCAACATGGAAGGGACAAGGGAAACTAAGGGCAAAGTAATATTTTAGGAGGGGCAAAAGGCCAAATTACACTTTCGTATTAGTAAAAATTAGAATTAGAGAGGGGGCTACCTGAGTCCACCCCTGATGGGCATAGGACCATTTTAGCCCAGTTATTATCTCAGATCAATTGTTATTTAATCATTGTAACATGATTAATATATCTGTGACACAACCCATTCCAAGAGCTTGAAATTTTTAGTGCAAGAATAAACAGTCATGCGGTAGAGATACATAATATATACATGACAATATAAAATAACATCCAATATTCAAAGAGCCATTAAATCATAAACTCTGTAAAACATCAACTAAATCAAACATATAAGTACATCTTGTGTGAAACAATACAAATACAAAAAAAAAACTAAACATAGAGATAATATTCTCTGATACATATTTTCATATGATCCTTTTTTCAATAAATATATTCTTAATTTAATTGAGTTTTCTTCATAAAGAAACATTTAAAAAATAAAATAAGTTTAACTTTCTGACTGATTATAGTTCTACATTGTATTAATTATTATGCATAGCAGTAAAACATGTGCAATTTAACAAGATTAAACAATGCTATTTAATTTTTTATTAAGGCTTTCACATGTTCATATTTATACTTCTTTATTTAGAAATCTTTATAATTTTTGCATTTACATTGCATTTAACAAGTTACTAAAGAGAACCGTCAAAAATTTATATAGACTAATGTACAATATTTTTTTTTCGTGCACAGGTATAATTGTATCCCACAGTTAGTATCATAAAAGGATGACTCATTAAATAACATGATTATTTATTTTGTCAGATAATCGTCATATTTCTTTCAATCCTTTACATATATTCTAAACCTTTAAAGTGATTACAGTATTTCAGATATTTTTAACATGATTTATAAAGTTTGTGCAACTTATAATGAAATTGATATTTAATTAATTTCTATCAATTACTTCCATGAACTAAACCCTTTAAATATGATCTTAATTGAAATTATATGAATTAATTAATGCATATAATTTAAACTATGATTAATACAAAGTGGGAATGTAATTACTCACTTGATCATTTTGATGATTTTCATCACCCTTAACATTTAGTTTCCTCCTCTATTTAGTACATAAAATAATTTTTTTCCTTGCTCCTTCCTCAATCAACTCTCTCAATTATATTGTTCTCCACCAATAAAAGCTGACAATTTCTCACTTGGTTCAGCTCTTGGACTGTTCATCTACTTTGTGAGTCACATGCGAACACACGTCCTACACGAGTCTCCAACCCCACAAGCTGCATCAATCTCCTCCTCACAGGTGACAAGCTCGTACGCAGCATCCTGGATGCTAGTTCATGAGTCTTCTCTCTCGAGCTTGATTTCGGCATGGTCACCTCGGCTCATCACCCACAGGTAAATCCTCCCCCATAGTTGACTTCGATCTCCCTCACATTACTCTGTCTCTCTCTCTCTCTCTCTCTCTCTCTATATATATATATATATATATATATATATCCCCCCTCTCTCTATTTTGTATGCGATAAAATTACTCGTTCAAACAGTTATGTTCGAAACCTTCTCCACTTCCTCTTCCATCTCCTAATTAGTGTAGCCTCCTTGTCGATTATTTTGAACCAACACAACTGCTTCTCAACATTATTTTTATTATTATTATTTTAATTTTTCAGTTATTACAATGTGTTTATCAACTCAGGTTATAAAAACAAAATGACAGGCAATTACTCATATTTTTGTAACCCCGTCTTCTTTAATTATATAGAATAATGAAACATTGTAATTTCAAATACATGGTGGATGAATATGATTGGGTCAAGCCCTATGGCCAACAAAAACTAGACAAAAAGAAAATAAAAACATGTTGAAATATTATTTGTGGGATTCCCGCCTCATTAGAAGGAATGTACCATAAAATTCTTGTAGTGCTCTATTTTCTCTAGATCTTCCATGATTTTTAATATTCAAGAAATGCCAAAAACATTTTTTTAACTTCCCCTTCTCCTTCAATAAGCCACAAATGGGCCTCTTAAACACATTACAAGATTCATCATAGAATATGTATTTAGCATTGTGAAATGGCATATAGCACACTCAATGGCCCGACAATTCATCAATACTGAAGAGTATCAACTATCATTCTATGAATGTCGGTCCTCTGCCTTAGGGCTACAAATCAAGACGATTGAGCAAAGCTCAAGCATGTTTCAGAATAGCAAGCTGAAATAGGAAAGGAATTCAAGAAAGGCATGACTCTCAATTGCGCTAAATCTCATGCATGGTGCCCACCTATGAAGTGTTCACGTAACTATGGTTTTGTTTGCCTTGCTCAAACACTTAGGCAAGTGCCCATCTCACCATTAACACAATTTTGGATTATATTAGTTGTACAATACATGTGGAGTCATAATCTTAATAATGATTTTCTTACTCTATGTTTCTCTGTTTTTTGTTCTTAAAATTCAATATAGTATTGTAGGCTATATTAAGGGCATAATACACAAAGCATACATGCTTTTTACAACAAAACTATAAAGTAGTTCATGACATCTAATGTAAATTATATTTAAGTCCAACCCGCAAGAGAATAACTTTAAATTTCTAATTATCAAACATTATTTTCACTTAAGAATACTAATTTAGCAATATTTGAGATATGCTAAGATGATAGCAATGACAACGATTTTTATCATAATCAGAAAATTCAAAGTTTAGCCTCTAAATTAAAGTAAACTTAAACATCAAACAATCCCATTAATTAAGCTAGTATTATCTAAGAAGTAGAGACTTATTTTTCATGCCTACTTTATCTAAAATCCATAAGCTTTCTCACATTCATTATTAAAAGCCCATATTCAGCACTTAACAAGAAAATCAAAACATCAAAAGGACAAAATCGATGTCTAGAACAGCATATGCCCGATGCTTTTTAGAAATAAATAGTGAGGTAAGAATTTCAGAACATTTGGGCATGTCTATTGCCACGCATATCCAATCCTGTCACGTCTCTGATCATGTACACAGTTTGCTGCTCAGTGATCTAACTTTACCACATTAAGCTCACTCCAGAAATAAACCATCAATAATAAAGGAGGAACAAAAATCCATCCCCTTTCAAATCTCCCCCAATTTAACAAAAACTGAAACAAAGCAAGTAAGCCACCCCCTAGGGAGGAAAATTAACTTCGCCAAACACTAGAAGCCAACAACCTAATAGCTTAATTTTAAATTATGTAGTCAAGAAATGAAATTTCCAATCAAAAAAAAGGTTAAAAAGAACCTTTCATCCAGCCAGCTGCAGTGCATAGAGACCTCCCACAAACAAAGCAATTTGAAGAAGCTAACACACGGAAACAAGTACGACATAAGAGAGGTGGAAAGCTCACCAGATCGGAGATAGATGACCGCCCCGAGGCAAAGCTCTTGAGCCGCCGCATCATATGCATTATGTACCAACAAAAGCTCAAACTCAAAAAAACCCTAAGCCGTCGTCCGATTCCCACCCCACTCTCCTTCTCAGAACTGCACCAAGCTCCGGTCGAGCGGATACCGAAAACGAAGGAGATTTGACGCAACAGCTCCCTCTCCCTCTCCCTCTCCCTCTCCCTCTCCCTCCCACACTCCCTCTTCAAGCGAGAAAGCTAGACTTTTGGTCTTCAACCGCACCTCGCTAGGAAGAAAAATCTTGGTACTAGTGGCACAACAAAAAATGTTTCAGTAATGATTTGGTGCCGTGTAATTGCATTAAAACGTGTGCAGTCAAGAAGCACGGATTTTAAAGTAAGTGTGGGCTTCGCCAGTTTGATTCGCCCGTCCATCGCTTCTGGAGCCAATCACATGCATGTCTTTCTGCTAGTAACTTTTTGGTTTCATTTCAGCCGTCGATCATCCGACAGTAAGATCGGACGGTGACCATTGGTCCGACTTTGAATATTTGGAAAGAATCCGAATTCGGATTGAACGGCTAGATTCGACTACACGATTGAAAGCCCCTTTCAATTGCTTTTGCTGCCAACTAATTTGATAAATTTTGCGCTGCATGTTGGGGAAAATTTGATGCTTTTCAAAACAGTATAGGTAAACTCCTGGCCCATCAAAATATCAAATTGTTTGGCTAGAGGCTTATTTATTCTTATAGATGATATCTCATCATGAAATTTTATGATTATGCACGAATCTTAAGAATTTTGTAATGAATATTCAAGTAAAAATCAGCCACAGTTTTGATTTTAGTAAACTTATAGTCAAATACAAGACTATCCCAATGATATTAAAATTGGCCCAATCTAAATCTGATCAAACATGGATCAACTAATAAAAAACTGTTGCGGGAAAACCATGTCTGGAATTGGTCTATATCAAAATTAGTCCAACTTATTAAAAAGCTAATGCGCAAAAGCTAATGCGGGGAAACTGTATGTTTGTTTGTTTTGTGTGGTAGTGCATTAGTTGTTTATGATAAAAAGACTTGTATGTCTTTGTATTGTTGTGGCTTTTATAATAGAATAAGTCCTGATTGAATAACTCGTACATGAAAACAGAAATTAGATTCAGCATCTATAAAAACTCGTAAGTTCAAATATTTTAATTAAAAAGTGATATCTCACTAAACATTGAGTAACACAAGAAGCAAAAGAAAAAAATATTGAAAAAACAATTAATATTATCATGATAATGAATTTGAAATGCAGACGATCAATTTCATGAGATAATTCTTTTATAAAGAAACTCTCCCCCTGATAAATATATGAGGTGAAATCGTCGAACTAATACGTCCACCTGAAAAAGTCACAGACCTCTTCTGATCTATTTCATGGACACTCGCAAAATTTTTTCCCATAGCTATGCTCTTGTTATGAAGTATGCAGAGAACACTACAGTCCACAGTAGCAGTAAAAAACTCTATATGCACCAGAGGAGCTCAAACTCAAATTTTTTGAAGGTTTAAAACCACAAATCACAAATAGTTATATGCAACTTTAGCTAATAAGAATAATAGAAAAACACAACTGAAATTTTATAAAGCTATGAGATCTCATAGCAAAGGAATATTTTTTATTAATAATTTGTCACTACAATAAGACAGAAAGAGGATTTGGTTGCTTTGAGCTGTGTAATATTGAGTTTGTATGTTCACTCAAAGGACATCCACAAGAATCCCAACAATCATATGACTGAAAAAGAGGAAATATTCGTTGTCTTGATGGTGATTTCATACATGTCAAAACTCATAGTAACATATAGGCCATCGAGAAAAACCCTAAGGTCATATATCTCATCACATACCTTCAAACCTAAATTAAAATATGCAATATATATATATATATATATATATAAATATATTAAACCTAAGGTTACCTAGGAGGTCATTCAGGTTAAAAATTATACATGTAAAATGACTGAAAAAAAAATTTGCACCAAATTAAGATTTTACATGAACCTTATTGCATAAAATGTCATTACAATAAACATTAAATATTTACACAAAAACATTTTACATAAAGAAATCAAAAGTAACATACAACATTATTTCACTCTCTAACTATTACATCAATAATTTGTTCTCTTAAATCCATCATCTCTCTAGCACTTTCCCCATCCTTAGTACAATACTCAGGTAAGTCGCTTTCAGCTTGTGATATAGATTGTCTTAGGCAATATTCATATGTTTCAATAGAAACATGTAAATGATCTTCATCTAACTTACTAAAATCAATGTCACTACGTGAAGGATGCCGACAAATGTAGTTGTAGAGAGTTATTGCAGCGATCACAATCTTCACTTATTTGTTGAAAGGATATGTGGACATATCTCATAGAATAATCTTTTTTTTTTTACAAACCCCTATTTTCCTCTCAGTATCACTTCTAACAATAACATTATGTAAGGATGAATACCTCTTGTTAAACATCTTCTTTCTCCAAGCTATATTGTTAGCTCGTTCAACATCAAGAATGTGATATTTTGTATCAAGAGAGGGTTCAAGATACCATCTTTGTAATGAATATCCAACATCAACCAAATAATATTTTACTATAGTATAATCATTATTATTGTACTAAAACTTATATTTCAATTATTTATGTTCAAGCTAACTTGGAAGCAGCTTTAGAAAGCTATATTTATGAGCTCGCACGATAAATATGAATATACGACTATCGTGTGTACTGTCTTACCATCTAAGCATTACAAAAGTGAAATACATATTAAAATCACATACAACCATAGCATTCTATTGGTGAACCACATGTGGAATTTAGAATCTTTCTACATATGTTACATCACCAACACAATTTTAAATGATTTATCTAAGGGATTAGAGTTACTACAAATAAGTAAATTTTGAAAATGATGAACACATGAATCTACCTTAAAATATGGCATATAACATTGATCTTGTGAAATCTCTGTGGGGGTGTTTTAGAATGTAGGATTTTTTGGAGTAATAACTTTTGATAATTAGTTGATCAAAGAATTCAAACTAACTGAAATATATCTATAGATTGTTTGTGATGAGTGTTGGAATCGCTCCATGGCTCCTCTTATAAACTTGTTTTGTGATAAAATATAAGGGGTTATGGCTAACAATTCTCTTAAAGCCAGCTTAGAGTAATCATGGAGTCCTTAATTTTTGTTCAATTCTTCAAATAGATCAAAAAATACGACTTGTGTCATGTGAAACATGCTATTAAGTCATGTTGGGTGAAGCACAAGCAACTCCCCAACCCATTTGTTCCCTAATTACATGAATGTCATGCAAGGAGTAAGAGCAATATGTGAGTTGTTATACTTATACATTAAGTATAATGCGACTGTAACTTTTTTTTGTTCCTTTCTCCATCCATGTTATTCGTTATTGATGTAGTTAAGACATAAAAATAACACTAAATTAGTAAGTAGTGCGTTAAACAAAAACCATAAAAATGAAAATTCCTAAAGTAATGAAAGATTATTTTTTTGATACATAAAAAATGTCCCCCTATCAATCAAACCAAAAGATGTCCAATAAAAAATTGAAAATATCACGATTGTCATTTAAGTAACATAAATAATTAACCCTACAATTAGGTGTCTTCAACATAAAGAACTCTCTTCTATTTGGGCCTTCTAACAACTTCATTGAAAATAAGTAAAATGACATGTCTTCATAAAATTTTGGAGTTTCTTCCTAAATTCTCATAACATGTTGAATAGATGTTGCATGTGATATATTAGACTTATTGACGCATGAAGCAATTAATTGTGAAATCTGACTTTTAATGAAAACTACATCATTCTTTTTTTTTTCTCAACTCTAGGAATTTTGAATGGACAAGTAGATCCAACTTCATATAGGCTAGGGTTATACCCTTTTTTTGAGTCAGAAAACTACATCATTCTCTCGCTTGGTGCCTATGCATGATTACCTGTGACCACGACTCCACCAAACATACAGTCTAACTTTTCTTCAGGCTCATACTTGAACTTTTTGGCAGTTGGCATAATCTACAAATTAATTAGTAATTGATATGTTGATGTAATTGAAATTGACATAAAAATAATGGAAGGTACTAGATGATTCATAAATTTTTACCTCCAATTTCTCAACCCACTATTTTTTCGAAGCATCGATGATTTACATTGTGGATCCCAACCCAAGCCCATGGATCCTTGCTTTAATTTTTTCCATATTTTACAATCCTTTTTTAATTTATTCCATTTATTTTTAAATTGCATTCTATTATAATCTCTTCATTTGTTTTCCTTTAATTTTTATAATATTTCATCATCCTTCCTTGTTAAAAAAGGTGGTTGGTCTATTTTCGAATTTCAACTCCTTTAGGCATAGATCGTAAAAATATTAGCTTCACATCGTTATCTCACATGGTAGACAAACTGATTTATTTTGTCTTACCCATCACGACTATGTTGACCTCATTTTTGGTTGAGGTCTAGTTTTTCCTCTTTAGTAGTCTAGGGTCTAGCCATAAGACTTTCCTGTTGACTATTCCTAGAGGATTAGAAAATGAACCCTCACCATTAGAAACTCTAAACCCTTCTTTACTCAACTTGAAGTTCCATATATTGGTCCTAACCTCTATCACTTAGTAGGTGGGGTCAGTATGGAAGAGCTTAAGGAGAGTCCCCAATAGGATGGTCAGGCCTTAGGACTAACCCTAGGTGATCTAGTTTTGATGGGGCTAACTTGCACACACTACACTTTTTCACTTACCCCAGGCCCTATGACCCCTTAATTTGGTCTCCCGACTCCTTTTGGAAAGCTCATATGGATGAACCTATACCCCTAGTCTTTGGCTAAGAGAGTTATAACCAGTATATTGAGCATCCAAAATGAGTTCTCACATTTCTCCTATTGGTTTGGCATGGCTTCATGGCTTACTTGCCCATTCTAGCCCAAAATCACCAAATACCAAAATACCCTACAATCCTGATTTTTGCCAAAAATCCCAAAATTACCCAAATTTGCCCAAAAATCATCTCAAACCACTCGTCACTACCTAAATTGAGCAAAATCCACCGAAATCGCCAAATTTCCAAAATACACAAAAAAATTGCCCAAAATTACCAAAATGCCCCTCATGACCCAAAAATTCTCAAAAATTCAAAAATCATTCCAAATATTCCCAATTTCATTTTTTGATCAACAAATTGACCCAATTTGACCAAATTAGTCCAATTTAACCAAAAGCCCCAATTTGCTCTTAAAAAGCCCAAATGCCCCCAAATTAACCCCAATTTGGCCCAATTGGCTCCAATCTTGCCCAATTGCAATTCCAAATCAAAATTCAGCACCCCCAATCCCAATCTATACAAAATTCAAGCCCAATTTGGTTCAATTGCAAACTCACCAATTCAATTCAAAATCACTTGAAATTTTTCCAAATCTTTCATGATATCCCCCTACACCAAATTCAACATTCAATTAGCCCAAGTTCAATTTCAATTTTAAAAGCCCAAATCCTTAAGTCATTCCAAAAGGCCCAAATCCAAATGCCCACATGACAGATTTTATCCCCATCTTTCATTTAATCAAAATCGTCCCCTAAGTCTCAAATTCATGATCAAATTGTTCTATATTAAGCCTCATGCCAAACTTCACCAAAAATACCAAATAAATCCAATATCCCTTCTCATTAAAATTAGCCAAGCAAAGGACAAGCCATGAAGCCACTCCCAAGCCATAGGTGAGCCATAAGAGCCATGTCATATCACCATACTATTAGTGGCAAGAGGCCAAGCTAC
>NW_018165229.1:128242-157356 GCF_001263595.1 Phalaenopsis equestris
AAACCCCACACCAAAAATAGTGCCGACAGGACCTTACCAATGATTAAGCTAGTTCATCTAATTCCCTCAGAATCCAAACCAGCCTTGGTGGGTGAACCCAACCCAAATCCATGACTTGACCCAATTTGACCCAAACTAGCCCTTCCCACATCCTATTTTAATTCAACATATTTACAGATGGACAACCCCAATTGACTTCACCAAAACCAAGCCCTAACCTCCCTTAGTGGGATGGTGACCTTTCTCTAGCCAACCGACCACCTTGACTGTCGGAAAAGCCAAGCTCAAGTACTCCCCCATGGCAAAAACTCAAAACTAAACCCATCCAAACTGTCTCATCCGAATTGGATTTTTGCACCTTGCTAGCATCCACATAAGCAACCTAAAGCACCCACCAGTTGCCCCTCGCCTCTGGTGGCCTCTCCCTCCCCCTCCATCTAAACCCACCCTCCATGACCAAACTAAGAGAGCTTGAATTTCCTTGGGGAGACTCTATCAAATTGCTTCCAGAGCTTCCTTAAAATCTCTTGAGTTCAATCCTGCCATCCTTAGCCACTCAAATCCATTGATCGAGCTCAAATTTGGAGCTCAATCCCTAGGCCAAAACAGGACATCCCCAAATACTCAACCAAATCCAAATTAATTACACCCACACCATCCCCACAGTAAGAGAGGAAGATCCCCATAGAAGCCTCATCACCAGAGCACCCTATGGTGTACTTTGATCGAACCCCTAAATCGGCCTTGGTAGATTTCATATCTAAGCATTTCACCACTGCTCGAGACTTCATCTAGGAACTCTTTGGACTCAAGATAAGCTTTTGGAAGCACCCAATCGAGGCCACACCTCTTGGGCAAAGGTATTGAACACTTACCCTAAACCAAGCTTATTTTAATTCTTCATGTTTATAGAATTGATTTAAGGGTTAATTAGCCGTATGGATATGTTATTCTCGTCGAGACGAGTCGATAGGAACAAACATCACTTGATTTGGTTGAGAATCAAGCGAGATGTTAGGTCTAGAAGGTGGACGGCTCGCAAATTTAATCTGTTAGGGACGATGACGGACTGCCGTCGGATCAGGCGTGTATCACATGAGCTGTCACGATCGCATCGGACGAAGGGAGGGTGCGAAAAGGTGGGCTGACTTAGACGGCGGCGCCCAATCCCGCTGCGACGCGTGGTCATTCGACGCGTAGAGGATCCAATCAGCGTCTCGTCACTTAAGTAGAAAATTAGGATTTTATTTGAATTATTTAATTCCCAAAACTTCAAAAATTCATATCTTTGTATAGAAAAATCACAAAAAAAAATAAAAATATCCTCTTGCTCAGAGAATAGAGGACAACAATGTGGAAATATTTTCATGAACATTTGATGCATGTATTTTTTTGATAAATTAAGTGGTGTTTTTCTTATTTTGATTCTCCATATGCATAGACATTTCACCATGGCATGGGACCATAGGGCTTTTGATGTATCTGTTGTTAGGCATCTCTCCTGATTTTTCTAAAGTCAGTAGGCATCTCTAACTAGAGATATCTAATTTTCAAGTTAATGACCCCTATTTTGGTATAAAAATCATAATAATTAAAATAATCCTAAAAAAAATACAAAACTTATTTTGGTAGGTTCACTATGGTAAGAGGATCCTAGGAAAAATCATAATAATTAAAATAATCCTAAAAAAAATACAAAACTTATTTTGGTAGGTTCACTATGGTTAGAGGATCCTAGGAAAAATATAAATTTGATTTAACTCATTAAAAATAACCTTAATTGTCACTAACACTAAAAATGAAAAGAAACTTAATTTGGAGTAATTGTAAATGTAAATGATATAAAAATAATTCCACTATAGTTTAATTTTAGAGGTGCTCCCCATAAAAATTTCAAGTCAATTGGAGTTAATTTGACTACTCAAATGAATTAATTAAGTGAAATCACATTTTTGGCATTAAAATAATTCTAATAATTAAAATACAACTCAAAAAATTACCAAATTTATTTTGGGAGATCCTTATGACCAGAGAAGCCTAACAAAAATAAAATTGGAATTAAAATAAATACTTCATTTTTGAACCATTTTTGGGTATTTAAATAATTAAAAATTAATTAAAATCATAAAAATTACAGAATAGTAAAAACACACTAAAATATCACATTTGGATTCCTGATCACTCGGGACCAATTAAAATTTTTTTCCTAATTTTCTAAGTCAAAATATTAATTTTAAAAGCTTAAAAATGAATTTTCTTTAATTTCTCACTAAAATAATTCCAATAATTAAAATATAAATCAAAAAAATCTTAAATCTATTTTTTTGGGTTCCCTGGACTAAAAGAGATTTAATAAAAATATAAAACTTAATTTTTCTCTTAAATATTATTTTATATTTAATTAATGCTCAAAACTAACAAATAATTTTAATAATTAAATAAAATTTTTAAAATCATGAAAATTGGTCGAAGTGGTCCTCTGACTTAGCTGAATCTCTAATAGTTTTCTTAAGAACAGAGGTTTTATTTTGGTGGAGTTATTGAATTTTCATTAAAAATTTTTATTTTTTCATTAAAAACAATTATAAAATTAAATAAACTCAGAAAAATCACATTTTCTCCTCTGATGTTTTAATTAACCCATAAGTGAGGTAACATAAAATTTTCAAGTCATTTGAGTCTATTTTAATTAATCATAGAGTGTTAAGTCATTAGGGGCAAAAGGGTAATTTTGTAATTTAAGGCTTAATTAATTTTTAGGTTTAACCAAAGGGCTAACTAGGCAACAAATAATCTCAATTGACATGTCTTGATGATTGAATCATAAAAGGGATAAGTGATAGTAACCAATATCACTCTGATCTTATAAATGATAAATGTGTAATTTTTGAAAATTAATGAAATTTAAAAGAATATTTAAATAGGAAGATATTAAGGTGAGTAGAAGATTATAACTCAATGATTTAAAACCCCCAATTAATAGTTTTGAAATGATTTATAATTCATGATAAGGATTAATATTATAAATATAAACAGATGATTTAACCGGTCTCGCTCTAATCAACTTTAACATGCCCTATAATATTTAAAGAACTATAACCATAGAGATATCTGATTTTGATATCATAACTTGACACATTAGAAAACCTAAACCTGCTACGACGAGGAGCTTGGAGCTAGCATTGTGGGTAGCACGACCATCTTCAACAACAAAACATGTCTTCACCAGCTAAACCATTCTTTATAATTAAACAACAAATCCATAGGAATTCGAGGTTATTTGCTTATGCAAACATAAATCCTCAATTTATCTTTAGGGCTTTGTATGGCTCTGCTATACAATTTAAGCCCTAACATGCTTTAGGATTCTAAAGTTGTCGTCTGTCACGACCTAAATCCTCACATCTTCCCGACTATTTGTGTGATCATTTCACGCAAATATACGCCCTAATTAATAAAATTGGCAGGATGAAACTTTTAAATATTTCTCCTCTAAATTAAAGCCAAATAATATGATAGACTAGGAAGTCACTGAGGTTCTCCTTCGGATCTATGACATCCCCTATTCCTTCCCCCTTCGATTTCAAAGTAAAATGTTCCAAACTTGAGTCATTCCCATTTCACACATCTTTGTCCGATCTCATTGAAAATTCCTAACCCTTTGACCTCTTTGAAGATAATATCCTCATGATTTTTATCGAAAGTTTTCTTAGGTGACTTCGGTTATCTAGGATGTAATTAACTATAGGGTCTTGCCCTTATAGGAAGCTTTTCCGAACACAGTTTAATATAAACCCTATTTAATTATTTATATTAAATAGGAGAATTTATCGATCAACCTAAAAGTTTTGCAGACTTAAGAGGATGTCATACAATCTTTAGTTTATTTAATCAAGCATTCACCAGTAAGTAATGTATCTATCCCTCGAGATAGGTGCACTAGGCTCGTTTATCTAAACTATTGGGATATGAGATCAATTCGGTCTTATATTTTCAAAAATTTTAAATACTATTTTTTTTCTAAATAATATATGTATTAAATTGAATTAAGACGGGTGTTAAGGTATCCATCCTAGCAGCCGACAACTTAACAACTTCTAACTTTTTAGTACCGACAACTTCTAGCGACTCTGCTGGGGACTTGCTTCTCTCTCCATATTAATCAGGGAATATTATCTTCATACATCAGTAATGTGTTCATGTCCCTCATGAACCAAATTACCCTTCTTTCTTTGGCATGTTTCACCCATTTTTTTTTAAAGTATGGTCAACTCTTTTGGACTTCAGGATCGTCTGTTCAGACTATTATGATGAAAAGAACTAAGCAATATAATTTTTTTTGGTAGACAATGAAAGTTCTCATGAAAACAAAAATTATCATTAAAAATCAAATAGTTGGCAAGGTAATGAAAACGAAACACATGAAATCTATCAGAATTAAGCGCACCCATGCCGTGAAAGTGTCTCATCATATGTATAATAATCACAACTAGGGGATCATCTTAAACTTATGTTTTCAAATACTAAGGCACCATTACCACCAACATACCACCACCACCACTACCACTACCACCACACAATTACGACCAACACACCACCACAACATTACCAACACCACCACCACCACACAATTACCGCCAACACACCACCACAACACTACCATCACCCACCACCGCCACCACCACCGCCACCACTACCACCACTTATGTTTTCAAATACCAAGACACCATTATTACCAACATATCACTGCCACCACACAATTACTATCAACACACCACCGTAACATTACCAACACCACCACCACCACACAATTACCACCAACACATCACTAAAACATTAACCATCCTACCACCACCACAACTACCTCCATCACACAATTATCATCAACACACTACAACAACATGACCACCAACACACCACCACCATAAAATTACCATCAGCACACTACCACAACATTACGACCACCACACCACTCCACCAACACCACTAACACACCACCACAACTTTATTGCCACCACCGCCACAATCACAAATTTACCATCAACCCATGATCAGAAAATTATCACCAACACAACATCACCACCACCACACAATTACCATCAATGCACCACCACAACATTAAAATCAACACATAACCACCCCAAAATTACATATCTTGTTGCATGGAACTCCATAATAGAGACCTTTATCTATGGTTAATGAATCATCTCAATTGAGACATGGAGCTACCCAATCGAGAGATGGAGCAACCAAACCAAAAATTCATTGAGCATAGATTGAGGCCACGAACCACAATAAGCAACCCATCCAAGAAAGAGAAAAATCCACAAAAAGCAACCCAATCGAGACAAAGAGCAAATTAGAAGAGCAACTTCCAAATTTCATAAAAAAAATGCAAATTACAAATTCATTCCTTCCACATAAAGAACAAAATACAATTTCTCCATAGAGCAAGGCCACAAATTGCAAACAACAAGCCACAAAATGCATTGAACCATAAACGGTAAAGAGCAAAGAGCACAAACCACAAAGAAGAAAATTGTCGAGAGAGAAAATAAATATTGAAAGGGTAGAAGTTACCATAGGATGAAGAAAAGCAAGGGGACCAAACAATGGTAATCTCGTGCCACATGTGCCAAAGAATGAAGAGGAGCATAAGAGGAAAAAACATAGGGCAGGAATGAATTGTGCATATGGAAATGAAGCCCATTGGGGGAGGGTTAAGCCAGGTAATATCAAGAAAAATAAATGTTAAACATGGAGGAGACTGTGATGTAAATTAATTGGCACATTTATTAAAATGTTGCTCGCCATTTTTTCAAAGGATATAGTTTGCATTTTATCATCACGTCACGACCAATAAACCACCCCAAACACACCCCTATAAGTTTTTGGTAGCTAATTGGTGGGGTCAAATAAACTCCAAATTTGATGCACTTATAGTCAGATCGAGCATCTCAATGAAAGGAATCCAATGAAAAAAATATCACTCGATTCTAAGGTTATTAAGGCTCTCACATTATTAAAAAAAAATTTATGATCAAAGGGAATCAACATGGGTCATTCAATCATGTGGTTATGGAAGTTATTGGATAAATGATCAAATACCCCTCCTAGAACCTATAAATACATCATATCTCTTCACTCAACGGGAGAATGAGAAAGGAGTCAAATTATAATGTTATTCTAGAATGAAAACTTGATGATAACTTTTTTTCTCCATAGCTATCAACTAATGTCGACCACCTTTCACCAACCACCATCGAATGTTGTCAATCATCCTTTGCTCACCGTTGTCGGTAAGTATTGTTGCGCAAATAATTATCTTAAATTTGTTGTTAATAAGTATCATGCATAAAGAGTAGAAAATAACATTGTATTGAAGAACCATGAATAACTTCTAGTGACAAATACTTTCAATAGTCATACTTAGAATACAATCATACTTAGAATACAATCATACTTAAAAAATAAAATGACTTATTTAAGACTCATAAAGTATTTCGTACATTATGCACGGGCAAATGTTATACTTGGTGTAGTATTGTAACCCATTCTTCCTAATTGTCAAACAAGTGTATCTTTATAATTGCACATTTAATGTGGAATACTTTGTTCAGGCTAGAGCCAATGATTTTTTTTACTTCTTGGGTTTTTTTACAGAAAAATCTTGGTGTTTTTTCCTATTGATTTCAATCAATTGTGTGTGTGTTAGATTTTCATTCAATATTGAGGTATTAAATTATTACTCTATTATTACGAATCTTCTAGCACGAAATAATTTTTTGTAGTCTGTAAGAAATGAAGTCCTGGTGATATAAGTTTACACGATGAAAAATTGCAGTCGGACGCACTCACTCTTGAAATGGAGTGCACCACATCGGGACTGGCACACACATTGATCTAGTGATACATCTGTGTTGAACTTGTAAATGGCAAAGTCATAAGATAAAGAGCATAAAATACTCACATTGTTCATCAGGTGCACCCGTGCCCGCACACTAGAGCACCCATACCACTCTACTATGCATGAGCACACTTGTGTCGCCACAATGGTGCACCTGTACTAGTGTTGATGCACCCGTGCCGACGCAGTGGCACACCCACATAGTGTTGGGATTGGTGCACTCACTTTACTTTCATATGAACTCGAGCCACCGGATGATCAAAACTCAATTTGACAAGATTTTTCAAGTTGATTTTGGCTAAATTTATAAGAGGGAGGTTGGTGCACGACCTAAGCATCTATTGGATGACATGGAGGCTCTCCACAGTAGCTTTTAGGCTTCTAGTTCAAACCTTAGGAGTTTTCTTTTTCTTCCTTTACAGAGAAGACTCCTAGGATTGGTTTTTATGAGTTCTTGAGAGTCTGATAGGTGTGGAGAGTGCACTTAAATGGAGGGAAGTGTGTTGTATTACTTAGGATGGATTGGATATGGGTGAGTGTTTTGAACCGCTTTCACTGCAATCTTTAATATTACGCTAGCAATAAATGTTTTCTCTTTTTTATTTTCTGTTGCATTTGTTAATAGATGTTGATTAGGACACTTATGTTAGTTGGTGTGCTAGGCTAGGATCTAGGATGTTATGTTTTTTTTTTTTTTGGGCATCGCTGGATATTGTTCTGTGTTGGTTTTCCCTATGCTAGCCATGCATCACCTTTTTGCTTTTTAGTGTGCTAGTGTGTTTGACATGTGTGCCTACTTATTTACACATACACATGTACCGCTAAGGGGGAGCAAGCAAAGATTTATAACCCACTTCTAGGTGCTGCTTAGCTTCCCCATCAGACACGACTCATTATACATTGCATGGATTTGTCTGTTAACCTTGTTTTCTATGAGTGTCGAGTCTTTTATTTTCTCTTTCAATTTATTTGATAGAGTCCCTAGAATGAGTCTGTATCAGAAATAAGGTATCGACATGGGTTTCAAGATAGATAATGCACTGAACCATATGATGGGGACCAGGAGCGGGAGTTTGTGTCCCCTACCTTAAGTTTGAAGTTTCTATATTCTTATATATACTTAGGACCGAGCATGTAAATGCAAAGTTTGGCCACTTTTTCTGCTTTCCTGGGATGTGTTACCAACACAACTACATTTTGACCTCTTATATACAATTTGAAGTGCTTTCACTCTTTTTGTTGAGTGCTTGTATGCCTAAATTGATTTCTATTGTTTATTTTTGGCTTATCTGCGATGTCACAAAAATTATAATCTAGGCTCATTAAGGACTCTAAAAATTATAATTTTTTTTTATTTAAAAATTTTAATAAAAGATTAAGATAATCAAAATTTTAGGGTTAACAGACTCGGGATATTTCAAAATATGTCTTTTACTTTTCTGCATAGCCTTCAAACCAGATTTTAAACGATTTGAATTACATGGGCATATCCCAATCCATGTTAATATGACCTCCATAATATCTAAGGATCGTTTTAGACAATTACATTCATATTTGCATGTCCCGAGGAGAAGCTCCTATGCTTCTCCAACTTGACTGACTCAACATATCTTTTTATATATGTGGTTTTCTAGTGCACCTATGGTGTTAAAAGGCTCTTCAACCCAAATGAGGTGTAAGTCCTTCGGTTGGGAGTGTTTTCAGCTTTGTATCTAAACCTCCACTTCCCTTTTTTTTTTTTAAGGCATCCTTGTCACTTTGGCAGGTGTGAGTCCCGCCTCTTGGAGCTCTAGCTTATTATCATACGATAGAGTTTTCGTCATTTAACCTTAGGGTTATTGAGGTCCGTGTGCACATAATTCACTGATTGCTGACCGAAGATCTCAGAACGTGTTGCGTTGACTACCTTTATGACTGAGTAAAATTAAGGTCCCAGTGGCTTGGGCTGACGAGTCTGTGGTACCATGACCCAACTACTTCTACCTTCCTCTTATTGAGCCCCTTTGAGCCATGTTGCTCGTTGAATTTTTTGATATCATGTTGATGGTCTGATTTCGATGAGCTGCAACTCATTTGGGATACGATAATTTGACATATGCCCTTATGGAGAGGATGTACTTTAACATATTGGGATATTCATGTCAAGATGATCATGGTTATCTGCGGGCTCTGTATGTCGATGAGTCTCTACCCACATGGGATGTAAGAGACTCACTATCTGTTTGATGGCTTAACGAGAGCTTTGAAGCATCAGGGCATTCCTATATGAAATAAACTCCTTTAACGACCTTTTCCTCTAGTCTGTGATAGTAAAGAGAAACACCTTTTATCGACAGTATTCTTGGGTATCCCCAAAGATGTAATTAACTTAGTGGGATATGTCCTTTTGGGAGTGCTTTTGACCCCAGAACAGACACCTGAACCAGAATCTCTAGTTATGGGTAGTCTACATATGCATTCTTTCATGGATACTGGACCAAATTGCCTCTGCCTGATCTTATTTGAGCAGGCATGCTTGACCTATCCCTGTGAGGCTTATTGCATGTTGATTCTCCACATGTTTTATTTTTGCAACATTAAATATTATCTTCTAGAGTGTTGTAGTACACCTAGGTTATTGAAGTAAACATAGGTTTACTTTCATATAGTCTTTTCTTTTTAAAGTTAGAATGTTTATCAAAGTTGATCAACTATTGGTATCTGAACTATCTAAAAGAGGATAGACAAATCAAAAGAAGAACATTTAAGATGATCCTCAAATAAACCATAACAATATTTTGATGGCATAATTGGTCGACAAGTTTGTTGTAGGTCTAGAGTTGGTTACCCTCTTTTTGTACTATTGTTATTATTTTGTTTGCTATTTTTGTTATGTTCGTGTTTGATAAGTCTGCCCACATTTCATGTCATTACTTCGTTTGCTTTTTTCCTAGATTATCGATAAGCTCATTAAGAACTAATTTTTTATCCAAATTAAACAATTTCAAACTAATTATTTAAAAATTAAGAAGTTAATAACTAAAAAAATATTGCATTCACACCTTAGAACATCAAACACTTAAAATAATAAAATTATAAATCAATAAATGAGTAGAATCTCTTTTCGATTTATGAATAGCCATGAAAATATACTTTTAGCCAAACACATTCATATTGACTTTATTTCTTGTCTTAACATTCTCATTCATTGTAAAAAAGGTGTGATTTGCCTTTTGAAAATCACAACCTTATAGAGTGAGTTTACCTCTGTGTATCAATTAACCTTAAAAATAAATCTTTTGAGCATTCATCATCAAGGGCATGCATGCCTATACAAAGCTTGCTTTACACTCGACACTAAGTGTTAGTAAAAAATAATAAAAAATTTAAGGGTGATGAGCTATTAAATTTTAAATTTTAAATCACAAAAGTAAATTTGTATTGGTGTTAGGACATTTTGCTTATTATTCATACATAGGCATCTTGATTTTTATAATTAAATTATAAGACTTACTTTTCTTTATAATAACAGTCTATCCTACCTTGCATTTCAAGAGACTGGTCATACATGGTTTTAATGTGATTAGGTGGCTTAGATGGTAGTCATTTTCAAATAGTGTTGTAAGTTCATTTAATTTTTGTTTGTTGCATTTTTCTATCTTTAAATTAGATTCTGAGGTTCTATTTATTTTTGTAGAGCTTACTTTCGTCTTAGAATTCTGAGGAAGTTCATTTCGTTACGACATAAATCCTCACATTTTAGGCTTTCAGATGATCATATTTCATGTGATATAAATCCTAAAATTCTAATAAAATATCAACTTGAATATCAAATAAATCTCTCTAAAAAAATAATAAAGCTGAATAACTTGATAGTTGAGGTGTGACTAAGTCTCCAAGTATCTTCGATTTTTCCTACTTTTCTTCCTTTGAGTTTCATAAATAAATGTTCCATTTTTAAGCTTTCTCATTTGAAATTCCTAATAATCAATCAAGAAAATTTAAAATTAAAAATTTCTTAAAGATAAAACTATAGTCTTAATCAAAAGTTTTCTTAAGAGATTTTGTTTTTTTTAATATGTAATTAGTTATAAGGACTTGTCTTTACAGGAAGTTAACAAACCATGTTATTGAAAACTCTATCTAATCTTCAGATTAAATAGAGAAAAGATCTGTTAGTTTAAATGCAGGTCATATAAATATCAAAAAAAAAATTAAATAATTGAAGTCATCATAAAGTGATATTTCTATCTCTCAAGATGATATATTATTTTTTATGTCATCTTTAATTATTTAAATAGTTAAATATTCTAGATTGATTTGTTCCCTTATTTTCAAAACCCAAAATAAAACTAGCAACCTAGTTGACCCACAGTGACCCGTGCTGCCTCGTCCCTCCCATGACAACCCGCATAGTTTTCTCCTTTCATCCAACCAATCGTCATCGTCATCTACCAGCTATCTGCATTGGGGGGTCGCAACCCCCTTTGGCCAAACACCAAAAATTTTAATTTTCTCAATTTTTTTCTTATTTTGATTATTTTAAGACAATATGAATTGAATCGCACCAAAATATAGTGGCAACTAATTTTTCATCACAAAATTCTATGATTTCACAAAAAATCTTGAGGCATTTTTTGCGGAAAAAATATTTAAATTCAAATAAAAAATCCTCAAGGGCTTTGATTTTAGCAAATTTATTGTCAGACTAACCGCCTTAACAAGACAAATCTAATAATACCAAAATCAATCCAGAGTCCAATCAAGCCTAAATCAAGTCATTAAACAATATTTGAAGGCTTTATATAGGTCAAGGAAGGGTCAAATGAGCTCTAAATTTGATGAATATTTTAGTCAAATTAAGTGTCTAGACCAAAGGAATCTAATGAGTCCAAGATCACTCAATTTTGAGCTCATTAAGACCCAAAAAAAATAAGAAAATTTTTATGATCTAGGAAAATCAATATGGATTGTGTAATCAAGTGGTTATGGGAGTTATTAGCCAAATGACGTAAATGCCCCTTTTTGGAGCCTATAAATAGACTCCATCTCTTCACTTGAGAGGGAGATAAAGGAAGGAGTCAAATTCCCATTTTGTTATTTACTAAAGACCAGATGATAACATTTGGACTCTGTAGCAGCTGACTGATGCGAGAGAAATTGACATGATTTCACTGCATTAAATATCATATTTGCTTTCTTTATTATAATGATTTTATGCTTGTGGAAGGTGATTAGGGGTATTTTACAGGTTACATATTTCTAACACGCAAAATGGACTCAAAACAACCCAAATAAGTATATCTAAGTGTGTACGCACCATATTTGGGAGTGTACACACCAAGGCTAGCATATCCACACCAATTCTGGGTGTATACATGCTATGGCTAGCATATACACGCTAGTTTCAGACATAGCTATGTCGTCAGACTGCTAGAAATTTTCTTTTTTTTTTTAGGAATTCCAAGCCATTTTGAGATCTCTTTTATATAAGGGATGCTAGAGCACAAATTGAGACAACCGGAGGTAGACTTTGGAGGCTTTCTATAACAGTTTTAAGTGTTGAATGTAAACTCTATAATTCTCTTCATCTTCCTTGAAGGAGATAACTTCTAGGGCGGTTATTCTTTCTTTTTCTCTTCTCTTTTCATTTGATTTCTTTATGAGAGTTGGAAATTTTGAGAGGAGAGATTGAGTGCCTTCTATGAGAGGAGATTTGTTAGAGCTTTTATTGATCAGAGAGGAGTGTGGTGTATTGTTGAGGACTGATTGGCTCTGGGTGAGGGTTTTGGACCCCTTGCATTGTAACTTTTCTTTTATTGTCTAAAATAAAAGTTTTTTCTTTTCCCTTTTCATGCATTGTGATTGACTTTGGTTCATGTTCCTGTGATGTAAGGCATATTGTTTTCTTATGGTTTTTACTCTATGGATTTTTGTTCCCTCAATGTCTTTTATGTATATGAACTTTATAAGTTGGTGTGTTAAATTTTCAGACTTAATTTATTTTGATTTAAACATGAAAAAATTGTTAAATTCATTTGTGATATAGGAATTTTTCTCATCGGCTAAAAGAGCAAATTAAACTCAAAATCTTGGTAGAATATGCATATTTTAGTTAGGATTTTGTAACCTAAATAAAGAATCAGAAGAATCCTGGGAAACACCATGGAATTAAGTGAAACTTAACTTTATGGGTTCTAATTATCCTTTTTATTTAGTCATAGGCTTAAGAAGAACTTTTATCCCTGATTGTCAACAATAATGTGGGTTTCATAGGAAAACTTTAAGAGACCACCTAACCGGTGTCATAGGAGTATGAATTTTACATATATGAAAAACTTAATTTTTTTTCCTAACATTTTGGTTTACTGCATTTTTAGAACTTTTAGATTCATCTCTGGAATTCAATCACTTCAAACTAAACTTAGTTGTTCAGTAACCAGAACTTTGTATGTTAGAAATATTTTGACAATAACCAAGTGAGATTGATTTGCAGACTCATTTTCATACATTTTTTTATCAAAATGGATACTTGCATGAATGATCGACCTACTTTGCAATAATTTCAGGCATCATATTTTTGGCACTGTTATCAGGGATAATAGTCAAAATTTTCTCACCTTAGGAGAATTTTAGTTGAAATATCATATTCTAAGTTTGAAAGTTTTGTTATTTCAATTTTATTTTGTTTTTGTGTCTATTTATTTTTAGAAAAAATTTAAACTAAAAAAAAAGTTTCAATACTTCAGAACAACAAACCCTCAGAAAAAACTAGTTTAAACCTTTTGAGGAGTATGTGAACCTATTGATGACTAACTATTCCATGAATTTTGAACACCCTGTCATAAGACATAGGTTTGATGACCCATATTCCAAAACATATACCCCGTGCTCATCAACTCACCAAAACATCAATTGAACTTGCAATGACCCAAGTGTAGAGAATCTGTAGTGGTGGAGCCCCCAAACTAATTGTGTAGAATATTAGAATAACCAAGATTGTGACTACCTTGAAGAAAATGAGAATTTGGATGAATTGGAAATAAATAATTAATTACAAATTCTAACTACAACATTAAAAAACATAAAAAATTAAATAAAGCAGTTATTTAGCCATGTAAGCATTGACCCCAAAGGATGTCAGAAGTAGTGGAGAGTTTAACTGTGAATCTGAAGAGTTAGTCCCTGAAGAGCAAACTTAATAGATGATTTTGGTTGATCAACGACTGAGGAAGAACTTACTCTTCTTTTGATGGAAACCACTTTCATTGTTAGAAGAATATTTGAGCCTATAGGACTACCCATAGAAGACTAACCCAATAGAGTTAGATCCTGAACCTAAAAAACTTCGGAAGAACCAAACCCAAATTTTACGAAACTCCTATTTAACTTTTAGGGATCCTTTTATTACAACAAATATGAAAAACATTGATTTACAAATAGGAAAATTAATTGAGAGAATTTTAGATTTAAAAGATATCCTTAGAAATGATAATCTGAATAAGCCTTTTACATACCCACTAAAAGAATGCTATCAAATTAAGAGTGAAAAATTGCAATAAAAATTAAGATTTGAGGTTTTAATAGTAAATCTAGGACCAACAAAATATTAGGATATTGATCAAGGATTACTAAGTTAGAATTTTGATCTTAGAGGAAGTCTTTTAGGTCAGGCTAAGGAAATTAAACCAAAAGTTATCTTGGAAGGCAACCCAAGCTTTATATGATGTGTTGAGCATGTTTTTTTTTTCACTTTCTGCATTACTTTAAATTTATTATGAAATTTGCTTCGAATGTTCGTTTAAATTTGTTTTGAACCTTTATGGGTGCTTTATTTATGCAAGAGTCTTATGATTACATTAGTAAACCTCATGTGCTGATGTTCTCTTATGTTGAATTGTCTATAATCAATTTCCTGCTATTACATGCTCTTGTCATTTCCTGCCATTTTTTTGTGGCATGCACATGATTGAAAATAAGTTTGGGGGAGAGGGAGTGTGATGAATGTTTACTTGCCTTGAATTAAATTTCATGATTAAGCTAATGATTACACTAAAGGGGGGTGGTCTTATTAGGAATCTTAATAATTTGATAAGATTATATAATTATTTCAATTGAAATGTGAATACTCATTAAGAAAGGGATTGAGATTGATGATCTGATGACTAAACCTTACACATTAACAACTTTCACTTTAATCTTAAGTTGTCTCAAAATATTTAAAATTGTGTAACTAAAAAATTAGTAGTTAACCAGATACTTTAAGCCTTTTAATTTTCAACCAACCCAATTTAATTGAGTTTTGATTTTTTGAATGAATAGGAGATCAAATTATGAAGAATTGAGAATTATCATTTAGGGGTAATTAGTCATTCAAAATTTTTAAAAGAAATGTGCTCTATTAGATGTAGTAATTCACAGTGAAATGGAAAAATAAAAAGAAAATAAAAGATAAGGAATTGTGAAAGGCATAACTGAAAAGAAAAATCAGAACATATGGCCAACAAACCTGAGAAGAAGCTTAAAGTGAGCATAAAATAAAAAAAAAAATAGTGCCTAAGTTATCTCTTAATAAATAAGACTTAAAACTACTTAAGGAAATTTTTAAAGTATTATATCCATAGAAGAAGCTATGGAATGTTAAGTTGGTCAGTTGAATCTTAATTGATTTAAAAATATCTTTAGGAAATGAAAATATTTTAATTATATTAGTTTAAACATTTTGAAATTTATTTAGCTTTAGGAAAAAAGGAATTTAAGAAAGGACTAGGTCACTAGAAATTAATAAAAATCTTACCCTAAAATGAGATTTGCATATTCTTTATAACATTGATATAATCTATTTGAGGAATTAGGAAGCCACATATTTACTCTGAACATCATTTTAGTCCTTGTTGAAATATGAGATTATTTGAGAGCAAATAATAGGTAAGTTTGGTGGAATTGATGCGAGAGAAATTAATGTGATTTCACTACATGAATACCATATTTTATTCCTTATTTTTTATGCTTTTATGCTTGTGGAAGGTCCTTGGTGGTATTTTGTAAGTTACATGTGTCTAATGCACATAATGGAGTCAAGACAAACAAATAAGCTTATATAGGCATGTACACTCCATACCTGGGTGTACTGTGGGTGTGTACACTCCAGGGCTGGCACATACATGCCAGTTCCAGGTGTGGCGATGTTGCTGGACAGCAAAAACTTAATTTTGGAAAGAATTTTATGTCATTTTGGGACCTGCTCTATATAAGGAATGCTAGGGCACGAATTGAAAATCTAAAGTCAGACTTTGGAGACTCTTTAAAGTAGGTTTGAGGGTTGAATGCAAACCCTTGATTTCTCTTCATCTTCCTCAAAGGAGAGAACTAGGGTGGGGATATTCCTTCTTTTTCTCCTCTTTTCATGTTGATTTCGTTGTGAGAGTTGGAAAGATTAAGAGAAGAGTTTGAGTGTGTTGTATGAGAGGAGATTTGTGAAAGCTTCTATTCATCATAGAGAAGTGTGGCTTATTGTTGAAGACTGATTGACTCTGGGTGAGTGTTTTTGACCTCTTCCACTGTAATCTTTCTTTTTATAACTGAAATAAAAGTAATTGACTTTTCTTTTCTCATGCATTGTGATTGACTTTGTTTCATACTCATGTCATCTAAGGCATGTGGTTTTCTTTTTATGGATTTTTGTTTCCTTGCCGTGTATTTTGTGCATGAATTTTATATGTTAATGTGTTGACTTTTCAGACTTAATTTATTTCTATTCGAATATGATAAAATGTTAAAATCACTTTTGATTTAAGACTTCTGACTGTTGTCTAGAAGAACGAGTGAGCAAGTAAGTTAACCTCAAAAACTTGGTAGAATATGCATATTCTAGTTAGGATTTTACAACCTATTTGAAAGGATCCCAGGAAACCCAAGGGGTTAAGTATAACTTAATTTTATGGGATTTCTTATTCTCCTTTTAATCTAGGCATAAACTTAAAGATAATTTTTATCCGTAGTTGTCAACAATAGCATGGGTTCCATAAAAAATCTTCAAAGACCGTCTGACTGATGTCTTAGAAGTATGACTCTTGCATATCTGAAAATCTCAACACTTTCTTCCAATCATTTATGTTTACTGCATTTTTAGAACTATTAGATTTTTCTCTAAAATTTAATCACTTTATACTAGACTTAGTCATTCATTAACTTCGCCTGTTAAAAAATCTTTTGACACTATTCTCATGGGATACACAGACTCATTTTTATATATTATTTGATCGACATGTATACTTGCATGATTGATATACTTGTTTCGCAAAAATTTCTAGTATCCCTGACCGCTCATCGACCACCATCGGCCACCCCCTACTTGCCTCCACTGGTAAAATTTGTTGTGCAATAAAGTATTCTAAATACAGAGCTATGAATTATCATGCATACGAAGTAGAAACTAATGTTGCATTCAAAAATGCAGTGATAACTTCTACTGATGAATACTTTCAACCGTCGTACTTAGAATACAACAACATTATTTATACTCTTAAAGTATTATGTATATTATACACGGGTGTGTTGCACTTAGTGTGATGTTGTAATACTTCATTTCTAATTGTGTGATAGTTGTGTATCTTTGTAATTACACATTTAAAATGGAATATTTTGTCTGGTCTGGGCCCCGTAATTTTTTTCCCTTTTCGTGTTTTTCTAGGTAAAAAAATTAAGTGTCTTCTCATTCTATTTTTCAATCTTTTGTGTGTGTGTATTGAATTTTAATATATACTTTTTATATTCTTCAATTCTATTTTTCAATCATTCGTGTTTTTTCTAGGTAATTTTTTTCCTTATGCATGAAAAGATTTATGTCACTTATTAAAAGTTAAAACCGTGATGCCTTTGGTCCGTGATTTGAGATTTGGGCAGTATAAATGTAAAACAAAAAATTTTTTGGAATTAGATATGTAAATACATAAGAATTTCGTGGCACGAAAATAATAAACAATTAAGGGCCTGTTTGGTGCAGCTTATAAATACGGCGATATTTTTGAAAACGCCGCTTAACTGTTTGGTTTGTGAGTTTTTGAAAATGTTGTCCGCCGCGTTTGAGTTTTTTACATTAAACGCAATCCGCAGGTCGACCCGCGGGCTGTGTTTCAGGACAAGCTGTTTATCCTGAAACGCATAAGCTGCCCCAAACAGACCCTAAGTGTGAAAATACAAATTCAATAGAATGAGAATTAACAACAATATTTCGATAACAAGTTCTAAAATCTTTATTTCAACTAATTGACACATTTGTCCGCATGAGTCAAACGTAATGAAGGAGAAATATAAAATCCTTGGTAAGATTTCTTTATTTTCAACATATTGAATCAACTACAACGACATCAATGCATTCATTATAGCTCTCATTAACGGGCGTTTAGATTCTATCAATCATAATTAATGATGTGATGTAATAATATTTTGTACAAATGATCGATAATTAAATAATAATATAACTGCGACTGCGATTAATTAAAATTAACTTGTGTTGATAAGTGTATGAATCCAAATGTGTAATTTTTAAGTGGAGCCTAGAACTTGGCGTTGGGCGGGCTAGGCTTAGCGTGGGCCGGGCTTAATCGAGTTTTGACTAGTCAAAACGGGCTCTAACCATGCTTGAGCCCGATTTCTATTTGAAAAATTCTAGCCAAACCCGCCCGCTCCATAAGCTGGGCCGACCCACTGGTTTTAAAAAGAGAATTTGGGGTAAGAAAAATATTAAGAACTACGCGCTACGTATATAAATTTCTCAAAAATTAAACAGGGTAGTCATAATCTCGAAAAAGTTGCATTGACATCACGATTAATTTTGATTTTATGAGGATGAGATAGTGCAGGATGCATTGGGGGTTAGGATCTAATGTTCACAGATGCAAATCTAAGATGAAATGCATGAAGAAACACATAAAGAGCAATCATTTCTTATATAAAAATTAAAACTTTCAGCAAAATTTAGTCATTTTTTTATGCAAAATTAACAAATACACTTAAATCATTCATGATACTAAATATTAAAAATATAGTTGTGAGATATGTAAACACTAAACAAACAAGAATTATATGATATGTATGTAAATCACTCCAAATAAATTCAATTTTTTTTTTCAAGCCGGGACTTATGTGGGTTGGTAGAGTTTGGCTATGGCAAGTTGAGTGAGTCAAAGTGGGCTCGGGTAGGGCTCCCTGCCGACTAAATTTTTGTTTTCTCCCAGCCAAGTTTGCACATTCTAAGCGGGCTTATGGCGAGCCGGTCGGGCAACACACCCAATGGTCAGATCTAGTGGAGCCCAGCTCACACGACCCAGACAACAAAAATAGTTAAATTAAAAAAAAATTTCTTATGATAATTATTATAACAAAGTGCAATTATAATTTTTCATCACTAACTTTGGCGCATCCATAAATGTGATGCAAGCATGATGCTGACCCCAAAAGATGTGAGAAAAAAACTTAATGTATATGTTAAGATTATTCCTCTGACATTTTTTTTCCATAGCTGACACTCCAGTGACATAATTTAAGCCATAACTTGACAGGGGAAGGGACTTGGTTTTCTAAAGAGTGGGAATAAAATAAATCCCCCTTCCTAATGTCAAACATCAGCAGCTCTGCATATTTATAAATGGTTGAAAGAAACAGTAAAGAAGACAAAAATAAAATCAGAAAAGTCTTTTTGAGGCTTCTGAGTAGAAACAACATCAAATCAAATCAAAGGATGACATTTGATGTAGAAACAACATTTCAATCTCTCCCAACTTGTCTTTTTGTGCTAATTTCCAGAAACAAATCATGAAGCAATCAATATAAAGCTGGTGAAGTTTGAATATATTAGCATTACATCAAATAAAATTTTTAAAAAAACACATAGATGGATTAAACCTCTGTAAGCATCTGCACAAATATAACATTTCTAGAACAGGATTGAGAAACATTTAAGAGAGTAAATCATTACCATTATTCTAAAAATTATGGAATCAAAGGGCATTAATCATTCTCTTCATGTCAGCAGACCTCCTGGAATCAGGCTCAGCGATTGCTCTCTCAGTTAAAACATGTTTGATTCGGCACATGGATTTCCTCACCTGGGAAATCCATAAGTTAAGAGATGAAATACAATATTTGAATGCGGAAAATTGATTGGATCATACAGTGCTGATTGGGGCACAGATGTAAAAGCTATGTAGGTGAAACAGATGCTGCAGTGGAAAACTTTATGAAGAAAATTTTCAAGGAAAATTGCATCGCAAATTAACGAATTGTAAAGAGAAGTAGCACAGAAGGGCAATGTAATTCCAGTTTCCCATCGAACTATAACAAAAAAGGAAACAGAATCAGAACAAAGTAAGAGCTCATAATACGAAGGGATACAGAGTATAAACCAAAGAAAATGTAGGCATATCTGAAGTGCACCACAATAACAATTTTATGTTCTAAATTATCAAGCTGCACTAACATTGTTGACATGCACGAAAACAAACTTCAACAGCTCAGAGGATAATAGCCATTAGCATGAGCATTATCCTAACAAATTAAGATCATCTTTATCACTCCCCATTGTCCATCAGTTCATTTCTAGGTTGTTGAGATTGTAATAACTGCAACTGACAAAAATGAAATAAATGATAGAAGAGAAGAAACTTTGAATCGATGTTAGGGGTTCGATTAACCATCTCAACAATTTCATTGCTTGTAACATGGTTACGTTCAAATTGAGAAGGAAAGAAGAGACAGAGAGCGAGAGAGGTCAAGAGACGGAGTGGAAGAAAGAAGTTGAGAGGCATAGTGCGGGAGAAGACCAAACACTAGTCAATCGTGCAAACAGTGTATGCTTGGTGTGAGACTTCATTTGGAGAAGGGAAGAGGAGTGTGCCCTAACCGAGCAAAGAGGAAGAAGAGAGAAAAATGATGCCGACGTGCGTGAGAGGCTTCAACACTACGTGCGAGCTGCATGTGGAGAAGAGAAGCATCAAACAGTTCTGGCCATGAAGGAAGGAGATGCTTATATGCTAGAGTTGTTGAATCGAGCCTAACAACCTAGAAGAGGAGAGCAGGGTCTCTCGCGCTCACAATAAATCCCAATCACTTAAACATATGTAGGCTTTATAGTGCTTATTCATATAAAATATTTTGTTTATTTAATCAGATATTATTATGTTATATTAAACCATGAATTAAAAACAGTGATTAAAGGGGCAACAATCAAATTTAAAGCCAAGGGAGAATAGATTTGATCGGTCGAATAACTTTTAGTAAGGTGAGTTTAGAGTTTGTTGTTGAAATATTTTATATATTAATTTGATTTGCATTTAAGGTGGTATAAGTTTATATTAATTAAACTCAGGAAGCGTGGAAGCAAGACTATTTGGATCAAGCCTGGTGATTGTACAATAAAAAGAAAAGATAAATAGGAGGTAGATGATTATGCTTTTATGCAAGTTTTAATTAAATGTCATTAGGTATATATTGAATTTTATGGGTTGGAATCTCTAATTAGATTTAAAAGAGAAATTGATTAAAAATATGGTTGAGGAAAAACATTTAAACTAATTAATTATTAGTCTGTTATTTTGGAAATAAAATCATTATATATGCACTTTTAAATAATATAGGTGATAATCAAAGGAACTACGTGAAGGGATAAGCATTTATAGAAGTCTCTGAAAGATCAAGTTAATAATTATTACTTTATTTTTATTAAATTATTTTTTTATGCTTTTAAAGTATTTCATTTGTTACGGATATTAAAAGAAGTCTTAGATTTGAATGAACATAAATGAAAACGATCCGAATGTTTCATGATCTTCATTATTTTATCTTTTGTGCTACATTAATTGAAAGATTAAATGAATTTAATTATGAAAAGAAAAAAATATAAGTTAAGAGAAACATAAACAATTATATCTATTAGGAGTCACCCCTATGATACTAGCAAAGGATGTAATTGTACTCATGCATGTTAAAATAAATGATTGTCTTTATGGTGCAAAATGAAAAAGGAAATGAAAATAATTGTGCCTTTATGTTACAAAAGGAAAAATTTTTTGACTATACCACCGAGATCATTCCGAAAAATAAAAGGAAATAAAAAAGAAAAACAAATAAAAATGTATATATAATTGATAAGATGATTAAATAAAAAATTTATAAAAAACAAAAAAATACAAATTTACGTTATGATCATGTTTTTTTGAACATTTATGTTGACATTTGCATAAAAATTTAATGCATAATAAAGTGGTAATTATTCACAAAATTGCTTAAATTTAACATATTGCTTAACTGTTATTTTTAGAAAAACGTTTGATAGATTGATATGACTGATAGGAGATGATTTGTTTACATAAGGAGAGATGGTGTTTGGGATAATAAGTAACAGTCTATTTGTTACTATGTTTTATCCATTATTGTTTCACTTGTTCTTTCTGTTATAGACTGGATGCTTATAACTTTATTAAGAGTATTGCTTACATGTGCATTATGGAATTAGTTACTCTTTTATATAAAAATATTATAGTGACCTAATGGTAATGTTTAGAATTTTCTTTCATCGTCCAATCATATGTTCTCACCTTAGTTAGTTCTAAGTTTTTTGAACGGCGTCATGGCAAAAGTAGTATCAAAGAGAATTAGGGTTTAATCCTAATCAAATGATCTATTAGGATAATGGAATGAAATCATAAATAGTATAGATTGAAATCTTTAACTAAGTTTATTTAGATTATTTAATTTTGATTTTTTTTAGAATTATGGACAATCAAGAGTAAGATTTTGGAGTGATAATATGGAAACTATTATGCCCCAGAATATTAGTCAATATTGTTGTATTTTTTAAAATGATGACCGTTGTGACAAATTTTATAACAATTCTCAGTCTCAAGCTAGTAGCAGTAGGGAAGCACAGATGACTAAGTACTTAAAGTTATTTTAGAATATGAGACTAACACTATTTTCAGAAGCAATAGGGCTAATGAAAGCTGAAAATTGACTTATGAGAGTGGAGAAAATTATAGAGGGTATAACATGTCCATAAAGGATGATATTCACCTTAGTTGTGTTTGCCTTTTAGGAGGAAGTCGAGAGATGGGGGCAAGTGAATTTGCCCGAGAAGTTTGCTGGTTGACCTAGCCACTCGGTGCGGTGGGAAGGGTTTGTGAGCACACACAAAGATTGGTTTGTGCCACTATAAGTTAGGAGGCAAATACCTGATAAATTTATCAGGCTGGTGCAGGGAGTTCGGTTGATCATGCAATATGAAGCTGAATTTAGTATGCTCGTGAGGTATGCACCCCAACTTATTCCAAATGTAAAAGAGAAGCACCACATGTTTCTATCCATATTGAAAGACATATTTAGGCAGCTGTTTATTCCCTTTATGATTGATGACTGCTCTATGTCAGTGGAGAGAGTTAGAAAGATTGAATTGGACTTACAGGCTACTTAGAGGGATTTTCAGAGTAAGAAGGGTTCAATGGGGGTTCATACTTTCAAAGAGTTCCAAGAGCAAACAATCATTTCAATCAGAGAGTTCAACTGCCCGGTTGATGCTAATTAGAAGTGTGGAAAGTTTCACAAGAGTTTGTGTTTATCTAGATCCTACTTATTTTTGGTGTTATCAACTTGTACACATGGCAAAGTAGTGCTCTAATTTGGAACAGAGGGCTCCATCAGATACCAAAGTCAGTTTTGCACCTTCTCAGAGGAGATTAGACAGATAGAGGATAGTTGAATCCACAGAATCAGTGTAAAATCTAGATCAGACCCAACAAAATATTAACTAGGGTATATACTTTAACTCGACGGGAAACTAAGGAGTCACTTGAGGTTTTCACATGTATGTTTTACTTTCAATAAGATTTAAATTGGTTGAAACTTTAACTGCATTAGAACATATTTTATTCTTAAGATCATAGACTTAAATAAATATTAAAGAACTCATTTTAAGCGTTCAATATTATGATGTCTCATATCCCTTTATGATAGGCCGATAAGAATATTATTTGATACGCGGACATCTCATTCATTTGTTGTTAAGGAGTTGGTTAGAATAACTATATTAATGCCAACAACATTATCAGTTAAAATGTCGAATGGGACTCGTCAAGTGAAGTAAAATTGAATAATGGTGAGGGGCTTTTGATGCACATTTGATTGTTTTACCACTAGTTGAATTTGATGTTATCTTAGATATAGATTGGTTATCTAAAAAATTTATAACCATAAATTATACTTAGAAAACAATCAAAATTACTGTACTTAGTCAAAAATCAAATTTTGTGTTGATAGAAGATTTGGCTTCAATGATAATTATATATTTGAAGGGTTTTAAATTATTGAACAATGGAGGTCAAAAATTTCTTGCTCAGGCGAAAGATATCACTAAGTGAAATCATTGAATGATATCCTGTGGTGACAAAATTTTTCAGAAGTTTTTCTTACCACCAATGAGATAGACTTTATCATTGAGCTATTGTCAGGTTCTAAGTCAGTATCCAGGGCACCAATATAAAATGACTGTTAATTAATAGTTGCAAGAGTTGTTGGATAAGGGGTTTATAATGCCAAGCAAATCACCATAGGGAGCACCGATTTTATTAGTAAAAAAAAGAATGATAGTTTCAGGATGTGCATTAATTACAGAGAATTGATTAAGCTTACTGCGAATAATAAATATTATTTACTAGTAATTTATGATTTAATTGATCAGCTGGAAAGGGTTTCTATATTTTCAAAAATTAATCTTACATCAGGTTATCATCAACTGAGGATTAAGACAGATGACATAACCAAGACAATATTCAAGACCTGATATGGGCACTATGAGTTTGTGGTTATGTCATTTGAATTGAATAATGCTCCAACAATATTCATGAATCTAATGAATAAAATCTTCAGGCGATTATTGGATATATTTATGATAAATTTTATAGATAATATTTTAATGTACTTCAAGGATGAAAGCAGTCACTTTAATCATTTCATGTTGTTCTGCAAGTTTTGAAGGAAACTGCTTCAGATGAAAGGAGAGTTTGACTTTGAACAAGAATTCATTAGATTTTTGCCGCAAGAGCCGGCTTAAGACACCTTGTCTTGGATTTCCTCAAAATCACTATAGAAGATCGCTCAAGATGAAAGGATAATCCGACTTTGAACAAGAATTCTTCACTCATGAATTCATAAACATAGTACACCTAGAGCTGCATTCCTAAAATCCACAAAACTCGAGCATCTATAGTATTTCGACCTCTGTGATCTGAAGGGAATAGGCAGCTGCTGCGATTTCTCACGTTTTTTTGCAAACTACCTAGTCATTATGATCGAAGAAAAACCTTGCAGACCAGTGTCTCGTCGAATATTTTTTGAGAAGATCCAATCTCTTGCTCTTGAAAGACATGATTATGTGTCACTGACAAATTCTCACACTCGGGTTAAAATCTCTGACGCCAACTTCAGCCCACATTTTCTGAAAAAAGGCAATCAGCACAATGACGATTGCAGCCGCCCAATAAATAAGTTCTGAGATACCAACTCCAACAGCTTTCAGAATATCGATCAACTCGATCGCCGGTAAAAGTCGAAAGCTGGCCCGCAAAGTTATCTTATATATAGCAATGTATCTGGAGTGAGGAGAGTAGGCTTGATCAGACGGAGTAGAAATCGCCACCACTATATCATTCAAGAAGTAATATTTTTTTTCTAAAACAATATCAAATCAGCCTCTGATAGGGTCAACTTTGCATCCTTAGAATTCTAAATCATCCTTTGGTTTTTAGGAGGGCGGGATTTGACAAACGTCGGCATCTTGCAATGCGAAAAATCTCCTCTAGAAAGTACAGCGGGGAAACTCCAAACTTTTCCTCCACGAAGAATCTCCTCTGGATTTAACGTTAGTAAACTTCAATTCTTTACATCTCCTTTTTAGGCTCTAAAAGACCTGAAATTCCCAACAGGAATGCACAGTAGGGAGACTCCAAGTCTTTCTTCACCTCTCATCTTCAAGGCTCCAAAGGACCTAAAATTCACCTCTTGAATGCACAGTGGGAGACTCCAGGTTTTCTTTACCTTTAGGAGTCATACTTCACATTTGGCCCCTTTTCATCGACTCCAAGTTTTCAGATCCACGACCTTTCATATCAGATCAAACCACTTCACTGCGCCGCCTAATCGTCCCCCATTCCACCCGAAACCTGTCATCTGATCCAGCCCCCAGATCACGGATGTGGCGCGCCCACCGACCCACGGACCCGTCCTCTTGGGACAGATCTGCGGGATCATCAACCCAATATCTGACACGACATAGTCAAGCCCAATGACTTGCCAACCCATGCGACTGAACTAGCTCGAACCGCGATCAAGTGGTCGCACCGACCCGCTCCACCGGCTTGTAGACAAAATAATGTTAAACATGGTAAGGTTGTGACTTAAACGCTTGACGGTAGAGATGAAGGGGAGACGCCAAACCAACTTTGATGCAATGCTCCTACATATATATATATATATATATATACACACACACACATATATATAGAGGAGAGAGAAATCTCCGACTTCTGATAATTTTGCGCAATAAAATCAGTCTCGCTGAAAAATAGAAGGCAGCTGATACGACATCCAAAAATTTTATCGCTTGACAAGAATCTCGAGGCATTTTCTACACGAAATATTCAAACTCAAAGTTTGACGAGACAAACCCAACGACACTAAAATTGGTCAAAACCAAGCCAAATGAAACCCATATAGAGTCATTAAGCCATTTTTAAAAGATTTAACTGCCGCCTAATAAGAATGTCAAATGAATCTCAAATCTGACAGCTTATAGTCAAATTGAGTGTCTTGACAAGATAAATCCAACGAGCCGAAAATCAATCAATTTGACATTTAAGGCACTTAAATGTCCACAGGACACCGTTCGATTGAGAGAACCTCTCCAAGCCATTCGATAGACTCATTCGTCCTTCCTAATTTGCAAGGAGTATCTCCCAAACTACATAAATAGTCATGCCCCTCTCTTGAGAGGGGAGCTAGACCTTGAATCAAAGGAAGACAGGAGCTTGGATAAAGAGTTGAAACCCCATGTTCTACGTCGAAGGTTCAATGAATGTTGCCCGCTCCTGCAGTCATTGACCACTGCCGACCACCGTTTATTGGTCGTCGTTGACCATCATCCGCGGTCGTCTGCCTCTTACGACAAAATCCACTGTAGAGTCACAACGTATGTTGCAAGATCCCAGCATATGGCATGGAACAGCAAAGCACCTAGCGGAGCAGTACGACGTCCTGTACACCAATCAACGATGCACCTCAAAGACAGTGTACTGGAGTTCCAGCAACTATTCCCAACAACAATCTCCCGACCATTGTACAACAAATATTGTACCTTGAAGAACTGTGTAGTTCTTTCCTGCATGTGGGACGAGGACCCTTGCGTGTAATCATTAATTCATAATGGATTACTCTAACTGGGCTAAGTCCCGTTGTTTTTTCACTTTCCAGATTTTTCACATAAAAACTTATGGTACATATCACTTTTTTTATTTGAGTACGTGTTAGATTCTCTTGCAGTGCTAAGATAATAATTCATTACTCTATCATCGCGAATCTTATAACACGCACCAGTTTGACGGCGTATGTGGGAAAGACAATCATGCCGCTAAAGTACTTGCGAGACTTGTTGAATAGCCACCAGATGCAATACTCGCAACAATGAAACATCTCGCTCCAAAACCCGCCATTCCAAGGGAGAGACATGGAGCCAAGGGTGTTAGACCCTGCATCTTCCCATCTTGGAAGGCATTGCCCTGCTAGCGAGGTCATCTTAGGTCCTTATTAGAAGACAATGCACGGGATGGAGTTTCAACTGGAGATTCTCTAGGTCTTTCGCAGAGCTCAACAGTCACTACCCACCCAACTCAACAGCCGCAACGATGAGATTCCTCCTCCATCGGGACAAGACGCTGACCTTCTTTATCCTGCAAGTTCCACTGATCCATCTCGTGCAACTCACCTGACACCGCCCCATCTCGTCGTCGCTCCTGATGATGTCAATCGTGACGAGCTACGATAGCTGATTTGGAAATAGTTCCCTCTAATGGATAAGAATTGTTTCCCCGCTCGTCTCAACTTTCAAGAATCTTCAAATTTGGTCGAGGCGGTCCTCCAACACCTCATCCCAGTGGGTTTCAAGCTCCCAAGCATTAATTCCAATGAAGAGGAAACTAACTCTTACGAGCACATTGACTGCTATGGAACCATTATACACATTCGACGTGCATCTAATGTGCTTCTGTCAAGTGTTCTCTCTACTACTCTCAAGGGTCAAGCTCGCACCTGGTTCTACTCTCTTCTATTAAGGCATCATCAGCACCTTCAATGAGTTTGTCAGACTATTCGTGGAGCAGTTCACAGCCAACCAAATCAAGCATTCATCCATGTCTCCGCAATACACCAGAACAAGGGAGAGTTGCTCAAGGACTGCATATGTAGATTCTCCATTGAAGCTCAGTAGATTCTAGGGGTATATCTAAAGTTGTTGAGAGAAGTCTTCCTAGTATGGCTTCGTCCAGGACCTTTCTACTCATCATTGATGCAGGAGATTGTCCACTCTTACATTGACCTCATTCAAGCAAAGTGAATATAGAGTTTGTTACTGAAACATTTTATATATTAATTTGTTTTTTACTTAAGGTGGGTTTATGCTAATTAACCACACAATGCGTAGAAGCAAGACTATTTGGGTCAAGTCGGTTGATTATGCAATAAAAAAAATGAAAAAAATGCTTTTATATACGATGTTTTAATTAAATGTCATTAGATATATAATGAATGTCATGGGTTAGAAACTATGATTATATTTGAAAGAGAATTTGATTGAAAATACAGTTGAAGGAAAACATCTAAATTAATTAAGTATTAGTCAGTTATTTTAGAAAAAAAGATCCTTCTTCGTGAACTTTTAATTGATATAGATGATGGTCAAAGGAAGTAAAGGATTAATCATAAGTCTTCTAAAGGTCAAATTGAGTAATTATTACTTTATTTGCATTCAATTAATTTCTTTAGTTTTTAAAATATTTCATTTAGTACAAATATTAAAAGAACTCTTAGAGCTAGGACTGTCAAAACGGCTCGTTGTTCGCGAACAGCTCGTGTTCGACTCGTTAAGAAGCTCGTGTTCGACTCGTTAATTTTGTTCGATAAGTTAACG
>NW_018165229.1:157761-261364 GCF_001263595.1 Phalaenopsis equestris
CGATGCTCGCTCGTGTTCGGCTCGTTTGCACCCCTACTTAGAACTGAATGAACATAAGTGAAAATGATCTGCATGTTTCATGATTTACATTCTTTTATCTTTTATGTTGCAATAATTGAAAGATTAAATGAATTTAATTATATAAAAAAAGAAATATAAGTTAAATCAAACATAAATGATTAAATATATCAGAAGTCATCCTCTATGGTACTAGCAGGTGATGTTATTACACGCTTGCACGTTAAAAGAAATGGAAATGGGTGCAAGATGAAAAATAAAATTAAAATGATTGTGCCTTTTATGTTACAAATGGAAAATGTTTTGATAGTGCTCCTAAGATTGCTTCTTAAAATAAAAGGAGATGGAAAACGAAAATATTAAATGAAAATAAGAATATAATTTAAGATGATTAAATGAAAATTTATAAAAAATGAAAAAGTCAAAAGTATACTTTATGATCAACACATTTCTTTAAACATCAATGTTAGACATTTGCATAAAATTGAATACATAATAAAATTGAAATTATTCACTAAATTATTTAAACTCAATATATTATTTAACTATTATTTTCAAAAAAATGTTTGACAAATTGATATAACTAATAGGAGATGATTAGTTTACAGTAGAAACAGTGTTGGTGATGACAAGTAGCAGCCTATTTGTTACCACCTTTATCCCTTTTATTGTTTTACTTGTTCTTCTGATATGAATTGGATGATCTTATCATTTTGTTAGAGGATTGCTTACATGTGTATTGTGGATTTAGTGACTTTTTTATACGAATGTTATTGTGAACTAAGGTTAATGCTTAGTCCAACTATCCATTCTCGAAGTGGTTAATTCTAAATTCTCAGGTCGGATCGTGACAGATCTTGAACCTTTTTTGTGCATCCATATTCCATTTGATCTATATTTTTTCTTCATAATCTTTCGATATTAATTTTCTTTTCATAATAATGGCCGCACACCTTTTATCCTTTGTTGAACATATGCAAATCATTCAAATTTATTTTTGGTTGCTATATCTTAAACAGATATTAGTCTGCTATGCCTTACTTCTCAACTTAGGTTAGTGACTTTTTGATGCCAAACACTTATAGCCATCTGCCATATGACAGAGTTTGCTCACATAAATTAATTTGAGAAACCTTAATGTTTTCATGATATTTCTTGAGTAGGGCTATCAAAAAAGCTTACTGTTTGTGTTTGATTCCATGGATTAAAAATTAGCTCAACTTTGACTAATTTTTATAAGCTTGTAAATTTAATGAGCCAAGCATAAGCAATATCTTGATTGATAATGTTTGGCTCAACAATCGCTTAATTATATTTCTATATACGTAAAAAAAGCATTTATATGCATGTGTGCATGTATACTTGATGTGTTTATGCCAATTTGCATGTGTGTACACATGTATAGATTATGTATATTCATATTCATACATTTACATCTGCATGAATATATGTACATACACCAGACAACATTTATAATTTGTAATTTATATGTGTCTCTCAAGTAAACTTTGTGTTCTATGAATGACACGATGAAGACAGAGAGCCAGCCTAAAACTTCATATCACTAAAGGTGAACATAATAAAAACACGATGAAGACGGAGAGCCCGGCTCCCTGCCTAGCAATTTCAAGCTTCAAGACTAATGCAGTTTTTCCTCACTTTCTTTTTCCCTAGCAAAATGGTTGACCATTGGAAATAAAAACCAACATTCAAACTAAAAATGCTAAAACTACTCCACATAATATGAAACAAAATATACCACAGACCCAAAAAAAGATAAATATACAACAAAATTGCATTTGCTAAGGTATCTAAATGGAAATGCTGATCAGATAGTAAAAAATGGATTTAATTTCACATTCTATAGACCACATTTCGAAGAAAGGCACATGGCCAAGTTAATTAAAATCATATGCCAATACTCAGTTTTATGTCAAAGCAATCCACTATAAATGAAAGAACAATTCTTTGAGAAAGAAAATTCTTCCATACGTCCTGCCCAACAGCCATGGACCCTGCCCCTCCTATTCTTCTTTATCAGAAAGCAAAGATGCATGAAAGCCAGGGAAGAAAACATGTACCTTTGGAATGCGTTCTGGGTTGGGAAAACGCAGGTTCTGAGCATGGAGCATCTGACGTTGACTCATTAACATGTTCTTCTCCTTCAAAAGTACATACCATAGCTTCTGAAGATCATCCCAGGATTTAAGACGCAATTCAGAAGCTTTCCAACCACGACCTGTGCAAATTAGAAAGTTTAGATGTAATCCAGCTGAACTAATATGTATGACACAATGTGCACATTTCCAAATCAGATTTGGACAAGGAAAAATCATACAACCATATTAAAGAAGAGAAATCAACGAAAAATTAGAAAATGATTTACCAATTCCAGATTTTGACTATGAAAAAATCCCAGAATGAGGAATGCCAACTTCAAAATCAAATAATCTAAAACTATGCTCAATAATCTCCATACATATGAAATTAAACATAAAAGTTTTACTAAATGTATGTTTCCTTCCTAAGCATTTCAAAATCATAGCATAAAACAGATTATAAGGGGCATTTTGATGCTTCCCCATCCTTCGCTTATATCATAAAAGATGAGATGTTGACAAGTTCATAACTTTGGTTTTTAATTACTTCTCATTGAAAAGATAATTTGAGAAGTAAAGCTCGTACTGATGTAAGAATGACCAGAAACACCATCTTTTCTCATGGAAATCTGATATAAGGATAAAACAGAAAAATAGAAATCTTGCTTCGGTCAATCCCCATCAAAAAGCATATAGCTTTGCTAATCATTAAACACCAGGAAGTAATCTCGAGATTGTGAATTTCCATTTGATCAATTATAACTTCCAGATAGGCTAGCCATCTCCCAGTTATACACACCTCACATGCCAATACGTGTGGTGTATTCCATAGATATGTTTGTAGATACAAAAGAATTTTGTAAACGTCTCCAGTGAGACCAATAGTAAGATTGACCTCCCCTTAAACATTCACAGGTCTCAATCTAAATCCTATCTTTAGAAACCCATACCATAATCACACCCTGCAGCCACATAAAAAAGATATAGGTAACCCCAATTAAAACCGATAGAAACACATATAACAGACTCACATCCATAATTGACACGTCAATTACTACCTATACCTATAATCTTTTAGACGTTCACCTATTCATGGGAAATCCCAATTTAACTACCTGTAGGTTGAGTATGATCCCCCTAACCAAACCTATAATAAACTTGTACTAAATCACTGGTGGAGCCTTTATCAATTTGTTTTGTTCCGGCATGGGATAATTGATTGAAACTCAGTCCATCTCCCAATTTAACTTTTATTGGTGGAGATTATTCCAGGCAAACAAAAATTCAGATAAATTTCTTCTCATTCCCCGGAAAAGTACAAACTCCAAATAAACCCCACCAAATAAAAGCACGGAGTGGGCCTGTAAAGCCACACGTCACTAATGGGTATTCTAATGTAGTTCTCTTAAAAAATTCTAAACTTGGCCTACGCAACCGAAACTAAAACATCAATACATAGTTAGTTCTGAATCTCATAATCAGGTCACTTTATATGGCTCCTTACTCAAAGAAATCCATGAATACAATAATTTGTATGGTATAATATGATTTAGACATCTTAAGAATGCAGGATGGACCCTAAAAATAAATTAGTTGAAATGAACAACCACGCAATTTCAGTTACTAATTTATCTCCCCTATAGGTCAAGCTTGAATTGAGCCATCAACAACTTCAATACTGCAACTTGTGTTCGCAACTTCGCCTCTCTATTCCATGAGTTAAGCTCAGCAAAGACTTCTATAAGCTTGCATTCATGGCTTGCAAAAATTTTTGCAGATGGTCTTCTAGCCATTAGAGTGTCTTTCAAAGCAATGTTGGCTGCGAGTTTACAATCTCTCTTCTCATGAGTTATTCGAGTCCAAACCATTGTGAATTGGGTCCCTGTGAACTCAACTACAGCATCAATACCATTCCCAAGAGACTGTCATCTTCTTCTGCAGTATGTAGGAAGCATGCTAACAATTTCGCACCTGATTGGAGCAAGGTCATTGTGATTCAAAAACTTTGAACTCTAGCTTTAGGATTCAGTCTGCCTCTGGTAGGGCTCTCCTTATCAGCATTAATAGAATATGTTAACGACTTAGTATAGATGATAATTAAATTTTTTTATAAATTTTTAAATAATTTATGATAGTGAAAGAGGGTAAGAATCAACTAAGGTGAAAACCCTTGCTTAGCCAAAACGTCCAGGCTAGGTTTCCAGATTTAGTGGATTATCAAAATGATTTAATTAAAGGTGAAAACTATAGTATGTGATGCAGGGATATGTATAAAGTACTTACAAAATTTGTGAAAATTTTTAGAGAGATTTAAGAGCTCTAAAGGTCCATGAGAAAAAAACTTGGTAATGTCTAGTCCTTCTAACAAAATTTTAATATGAAATGGATAGGATTTTTGTAGATTAAAGTAAAAAAATTATAGTAAAATCACTATAAAGGTGTGGTAGAATGATTCTACAATAGTAAAATAAAAGAAAATAAAAAACATAAAATGCATCTACTCACAAAAATAGCATAAGAATGAAGACTAGCCAACTAGTAGTCACTTCTATGAAAGTTCGCCACTAAGGCTCCTCCCTTGAGTTTCACATTTATAACCACTCTAAAACTTCAATACAAAATGTTAATAATCTTTTATTACAACAAAACAATACCTATTAAAGTATTTTACATCATGAAAATTTAAATGAAAAAGAGATGAAACAAAAAGAAGCCAACCTAAGGAAATAACCACTCTCAACTTGGTATAGCCGGCCACTTATACTCCTAAGTCACTCCAAATATAATGGTTTAACTTATTGCAACATAAAATATTGAATAAAAGCCCAAAATAGTTCTCTGACTATCAACAAGTGATTAATTTAGTCTCGGAGCTTTAAAGTGCTCCACTTAAGTCCCAAACAATCAAAAATTGATTCGAATTAGTTCTTAGATTGAATTTCATAGTTAAAGTTAACACCACCTATTAAAGGAATAAGAATTTAAAATAAAATTTTATTTTTATTATTACTCTATTTTCACATGTAATAAAGTACTTCTCTATTAGGTAATAAAGTATTTTATTATTAGTCTATTTATTTAAGTAATAAATTCTTTCTATTTTGGGCCTATATTAATTCTATTGATAAATTATTCAGATACCATAAAGAGAGATGACTATATTTGATCATTTGCTTCATGAAATAAAGATTTACGCTCATTCATAAATTTACATAACTTATTACATAAGAAAATAGAGTAATAATAAAATAAATTTCATTAAAAATTCTTATTCCTAAAATACCTTCTAAGTTAATGATTAGTGTTAGCTTTAATCATGAAATTCAACTTAGAGACTAATTTGGATCAATTTTTAACAGTCTGGGAGTAAAGTGGTGTATTTTAAAGCCTTGAGACTAAATTGGTCACATGTTGATAGTCGGGGACTATTTTGGGCTGAAATATAGCATCTCACAATACAAATATTATATCAGAACACATAATAATACACAAAATGCATAATTTAAGTAACTTAGCTATACTTATAAACTCAAGGAATTCATTTCCACTTGACCCTAATCATAAGACCTTAATTATCCTACAATTTCTTGGTTGGCTTGTGCTCTAGTTATTGGCCCATCTCTCTTTGCATTGACACCTTATGCATCAAGTGCCACATCAATACACCTATACCTCAATTAACTCTTCTTTAAAGAGTTATTGTGACATGTAATAAGTGGTGGTGTGTCTATAGATGTTGGTAGATCATCATATGACACCATCAAAAAAAAGAAATCATTTACTTGAATAGATCATCATGTGTCTATGGACTAAATTGCGCTAACTTAGGAGTTTTCGTTTGTTCCTTCGAAATTTTCAAAGGAGGTGATTGGATAATCAATGGAATATGTTAAAAAACTTTTTATAGAAGATATTTGAAAATTTTTGTAATTTTTTAAGTAGTTTATGAGAGTAAAAGGTGGTAAAAATCAACTAGGTAAAATGGAAACCCCTGCCTAGTTGAAACCCACAAGTTAGTTTATGAATTTTGTGAATTAGTCAAATGATTGAATTAAGGGCGGAAACTATAGTATGTGATAGGGGTGTGAATAAAATATTTATGGAATTTATGAATTTTTTTTAAGAAGTTTAAGAGCTCCAAACATCGATGATAACAAGACTTGGGCCTTTTGTCTTGTTTTCCTAACAAAATTTTAAATATAAGATGAGATAGGGTTTCTTTTGGATCAAGTGAAGAAATTATTGGAGAATCACAATAAAGGCGTGGTAGAATGATTCTACAAAAACAAAATGAAAAAAAAAAATCAAAGATATGGAATGCATCTACTCACCAAAGTAGCATAAGAATGGAGATTAGTCACCAAACAACCTCCTCTGTGGAACTTGGCCACCATGCCTACTCCCTTACGTTTCACATTTAAAACTCACATTAAAACTTTGGTACAAAACATCAATAATCCTTTATTATAGTAAAACAACACATATTTTAACTCTTTTACAAAGTGAAGATTCAAATGAAAACGAGGTCATGAAAATAACCACTCCCAACTTGGCATGATCACCCACTTACACACTTAAGTCACTCTAACTTATTACATCATAAAAACATTATAAAATGACTTAAATATAACATCTATCCATACAAATATTATATCAAAACACATAATAGTTCACAAAATACATAATTTAAGAAAAATTGGCTATATTTAACCACTTGATCCAAGTTATAGGCCTTGATTAACCTCCAATTTTGTGGCTTGTGCTCTAGTTATTATCCCCTCTCCTTGCATTGGCAACTTATATATCATGTGTCACATCACATTGTCCATTAGAAAAGCTTGAAACAATAAGAAACATGATTAATAAAGTTACTAGCCAATCCATCATTCGCAACTTCTTTCATTTTATTTCTTCTGATCACAAGTCTAACCCTTGTGGAGGAAAGCTCGAGATCAAGCAAAAATACATTTTTACATGCCATCAATCTTCTTAGAGTAAGCTTGAGTTCAATTCCAACCTTCTAACATGGCCATCATGAAGATGGTATTATTCGACCAATTAGAAAGCATTTGTTTAAAACCGTCCTTTAGAAAACAATTATTCTCAAAAAAAAAAAAGAGAATTGTATAAAAGGGTTAGATAGGAGTCGAAAATAACAAAAGTGTAGCAAGAGAACATTTTTGTCTAATACCTTCGACCAACAATTAGGAATAGCATCTTCAATTCTAGGGAAAAAAAAACCAAGTTTACAGAATTTTTATTCTCACGCTTAATTTACTAAGTGAAGCACTTTCCTTCAATTCTAGGAAAAAAAAAAAATCAAGTTTACAGAATTTTTTATTCGCATGCTTAATTTAACATGAGAAGCACGTTATTATAAGAGAATGTCAATAAGACTGAATTTGCAAATTAAATCTAAAAAAAGGTAAGAAGTCTGAAACTATTAAAAGATCTCTCATTCATGGAAATAATATAATTTAAGTTGCCACAAAAAAAAAATTCAATTTGAAGATCATTTATACATTAACTTCATTCTAGAAGTCAAATTTATCAATCAAATCATAAGAATCATTAAAATTTGTCTAAATAAATTTTAGATGAATAAAGTCAAGAAAAAGAAAATAGCGCTAGAGAATATCTCAATGAAAATTTTAAAAAAATTACAATTTCTAGAGTTCTATTCACAGATAATACCACCAGCCCAACTAATTGCATTGAGGTTCTTAGAATTATTTTTCATAACCACAAATAGATTTGAGAGTGAAAGTAGAATTAATCAATCTTGATCCTTAAAGACAAAATATCAAATTGTTTATGCAAAATACATTCAAAAATCATGATTTTTTTTTTTTACCTTAGAACCCAGTCCTCAAACATTAGACTCCTATCTTAATAAAATTAAAATTGAATCCAAGCAAAGAAAAAAACATATAAGAAATTAATGAAAAGATCACTTAAAAAGTGAATTAGGAGAAATCCTATCTAGACTAGCGATAAGAAAAGTCGATTGCAAGTGACTTTAGAATTCAAATAAGGAAAGAAACCTTAACATAAAACAGGTAAAATGGTATATCATTTGTAGAGTTCATTCTTTTGGATGGTTTGTTATTATCGCTTCAGCTAGGAATCGGAACCTTCCATCTAATATAATGCATCGAGATTTTTGGCCTCTCAAAACAAAAAGAAACAAAGCTCTAGCATGTTGGGAAACAGCAAAGAGTTCCGTCTATAATATATGAAAAGCTGTTTTGTTTTTTTACAAATTTTTTTCTCCCACAGATCCATTTCATCTACATAAAGTTCATAGATTCCCAGGAAGGATACATGAATTACTCAACTCTGTGGTGTCTCGTAAGGCCTTGGAGCAGTTATGAAAAGACTGATTAAATTTTCCCTCATAAAAGAAGTCAAATGTCAGTAGGACAAAGAAAAATGCCATAACTTTACCAAAAGTGACAAAAATATTAGAATCCTAAATATCTGAATTTGTCCGAATCATATCTTTAAAGTTCAAAATGAGAAAGTTTTGAAGGAACTATTAAATGGCAGAGCGAGCCAATTTGAATTCCCATTAAATTATACAAGATCTAAATTCTTCAAAATAGGTAGGGACGGAAAAATTCATAAAAATTTGAATTTTAAAATGGCTCCAAGGGAATTTATTCATCATTAGAAAGATTCAACTTGCAATTTCCTTGAAACTTTAGAAAGCACTCACCATTCTCTATGTTAAATTGATATCAGCTTTAGAACTGAAATCATCAATCATATCATTATGAACAAAGTTGAATGGATTTGAATCTTCACCGGGAAGGACCTGACAGGAGTCTTAGCTTTATCAGGACTGGAGAGTAAAGACAAAAGATTTTCCACTGTTGTAAGTCCACCAACAAAAACCAAACAGCACATACATTCAAAATCAACAAAATGAACATGTAAATATAAAAGAAGAATGCGTAAATTATCAACTTCCAGCAGAAAAATTATGATGATCCAAACAAATAACATTTTTCAAATTTAGAGAGAAGAATATATTGCAGTTGAGTCCCAATAACAGAATGGTAACAATGTAGAGTGATCTAAATAGCCGTGCACCACTTCTTTATAATTGCTCCAACATTCTATTAACCATAAAAATGATCCCCATATAGTTCATACTACTTCTAAGGAAAGGACAATCCAATTTCTTTTCATTTAAATATGACAAAAAGTACCAGGCATGATTAATTGCTTTATCATTTTAGGAACACCACAAATCCCGCGTATAGAAAGATCTGACACATATTCAAAACCAAAAACCTAAATATGTTTCCTGTTCCCTTCAAATATGAGATATGGCATCTTAATAGCATCCTCTTTTATCCACTTAATTCACGATCAATAACTCAGTCCATGAAAATTTAACAAAGAAAACCAAAACATAAGAAAATTTTAGTCTCTAGCATTATGATCAACCTCCAAATAACTGTACCAATAAATGGAAAATTGAATCTATAATTCTTAAACAGAGGAGTTCTAGAAACTCAAATGATAAGTTTTTGGCACAAAACTCTTACCATGCAAACATAAGAATGCTCCTTGAATCTAGGGGATGACCAAGAAGAATCTTTGATTCTTCAAATATTGTTTGAGGGTTTATCGTTCCAAGAGGCCACTATTCTCCTTTTCACCAATAATGACTCCATCTAGGATAGTCTAAGTCTGTTGACTACATTCTTCATGATAAAATAATCAAATCAATATCAATATTAACCATTCCAAGCCATCATGAATACGGCTATCACATAATTATGAGTAAATATATTAATTAAACGAATGGAAATCATATATTTTTCAAATGTCTCACCGAGAAGGAAAGACCAAGTATTGACACAAATAATTTATCCAGTGAGCTATCAAAATAGTAGCACAACAAGAAAAAAGAATGAGCCATTATGGTGAGGTCATCTCACACAATCGACAAAATCACAAAAAAGAGCAATTTATAGGTTCATGGTGAAAGCATTGATACTGCTCTTCTAATTAAGCACTATTACTTGTTATTAATCCAGAAAGAAAACATGGTATACCGAAATTTGAAAACGTTATTTAAATATTTTAAATGGAGCTCAATAATGAGGAAGTATGCATAAACCTTCAATATCATAAAAGCAATTTTTAAGTAGGTCAATAGATTTGTACCATATGCAATGGGCTTTTCCTCCTCAGTACTTCTTTCTACCTCAAAAAGCTCCTCAAGGGGATTTCTAGCTTTATTAACTGAAGTTGAAGTACAAAACAAAGCGACAGCGGACTCGGATTTAGTAGCAGACAATAAAACTCTGCTAAGAATCCTCGACATGAACATGGTGTGACACCAAATTCTGCAAGAGAACTTAACATTATTAAAAATTTAGAAAGAGAAAGCAATATGTGTTAAGATGAAATAGAAACATTCCTAGATTTGTACCTAGATCACAATGTTACACAAGTTTGGAATTTGTCAGCAAACAATAGATTTCCCACAATCTTGGATAACATAATCCTAAAATGAGAAAAAAAAAAAAAGTTAAACACAAAAACCATGCAAGGTGAAGAATGAAGTGATAAAAATATGCTCTAGAATTGAAAGAGGGGTGCATTTCGTTCAAATGCATGCTAAAATTAAAAATAGAAAGGTTACACAATGGCTATTTGAGTTGCCATCAATCATGAAAAAGGAAAATAGGCACCAGGATGAAAAACCAGAAAGAAAAAGGTCTAAGCAATGACTTTGCAGCCAAGCAGCTACTGCACGAACAATTAACTATAACAAATTTAGCAACATAAAAATAGCAAATGTTGCATGAGAACCCTTTCAAAGGAAAATTCAAGCAAAGTTGGTTATTTGTAAAATCAATCAGGAGATGCTGAAAAGTTTGAATATTCAGCCAGACGACTTATTTATCCTATCGGACTCTCATTTGGAAGTCTAAAGTAACCAAACCTTGAAATTTAATTGATATAAGTAAAGTGAAGGCGCATATTTCAATGCCTAAGCTTTTAAATTATATATATACACACACAGGGATGCAAAATATACAATCTTGAGGTGAGATCATTACTCAAGGTTGGCTCAATTTTTTTTTTTTTTTGTTTGGAATCAATCTGAGCTACAACTAACCGGCAATAGGCTGCTGCAATCCAACTTTAAATGGAGCCAGATCAGGCTCATTAATTTGGATCTGAGCGGGAAAAAAATATTTTCAATCTGAAAATTTGAAAAATGTTCAAAATGGAACTAATAAGAGCTGTTTGGTAGCAGGATTCAAGCAGAATTTACGCAGGATTTAGCCTAAATCCTGCCAAACGGCAAAAAAAATAGCCTCTTTAAATCTTACAAGTACTTAAAAAGCCGAATTTAGAGAAGATGAAGCGCTCGAATGCGGGCGGAGGCGGGTGGTGCGGAGAGAGAGTTACCTTCCTCAATTGTTTCTGGTAGTAGCGGAGTGGAAGGAAGAGAAATATGGGAGTTTCGGATATCTTTGTATGCCGAGAACCCGTCGTTGCCTACCCAGCTTGCTCTAACCGGGACTGTATTGCCAGCGTTTGGTCAGGAAGGAAATGGTTTAGACAAAACTGGTAGACGGACGTCGGCAAGGGTTTCGGGCTGGAGAAAATATTAGATGGGACGGCGGGTGGCAAAATAAGAAATACTTGATATATAAAAGTTAAAAAGTAATTTGATTAGGAGCAATCTTATTTACTAATATGGCGCCTTTATAAATTGGTAGGACTCAATTTCTCAAATTAAAAAAATTATGCAAAAGTTATTTTTTTGCATGACCCGACATGAAGACAGTCTAATGCATCTAAAAATAAATGTGCGGTGCTCAAATCTTGCACTGTTCGTAAACTAGCATTGTTTTCCTACGATTAGGGTTCAGGTGATATTCTTCTATTACTTTCGAAGAACAAAAAATACATTACTTTTTTGAGATGGAAAATGAAGATTTTTGTGTTGATAATGAAATGGAGGTGAGTCTTGTTGCAATTGAAATGGCAACATTCGTTAATGTTTGTTTGTTGTTTAGTATGAAGATTTTGTTTGAAGTTTCACCTAATGTGGCTTCTGGTATGCATTTCTTCTGTTTAAATCATACATAGTATTTTTATAGTTTTTGAATAAATATATTATGATTTTATAAGCTCTCATTTGTTTCTTTCTGAGGTAGAGCGAATGTTTGCTTTATTTTTAAGAAAAAAATGCAATATTTCAAAGGCAAAAACAAAATATGACCAGAATAATACCTCATTACTACCACCGTTCCACCAAAGATCTAACACATTATCACAATAATACAACCAAAAGGCCACACAATATTACTTCAATATCGTTAAAATAACTCCAAAACAACATCATAATATCACCGTAATACTAGAATACCACCAAATACCATAAGAATATACCCAAAATAAAATAGTATGTTGTCATATAATGGTGTTATAGTTTTATCATGATGGTATGTTGGTAATATTCTAGTGGTATTCTGATGGTACTCTTAATTCTGGTGGTATTTCTATGGTATACTGGTAGTAGTTTAATGGTGTTATTGTGGTATTAGACAGTATTCTATATGTTTACTGATGATTTTTCTGTGTTATTTTAGTTGTTTAATGTTGATTTTTGTGTGGTATAGTGTGCTTGTTGTTACTCTTGTGTTATTTTAAACCATTTTGGTAACACTTTTTTTAACAATATGTATACATGCGCAGTTTAACAAGCCAAGGAGTGTAGGTAATGATCTAACTGTAGATAGATTGCTTGGTATCATTTTGCAGAATTAAAATGATGCATATAATTTATATTGTGCTTATGCACATCATATTGGATTTACCGTTTGAAAGGACCATGTCAGTTATTTGTCAAACTCAAGGAAAATAAAAATTAGGGGTTTTTTTATGTGGTAAAATTGGGTTTAAAAAGGAGCTTACTCTAAAAAACACTGTGAAGTTTAAAAGAGCAGAGACCGAGATAGGTTGTCCAACTATGATTCGAAATAATGTTGATGTTGATGGCAATTGGAAAATTTGAAAACTTATGGAAAGTCATAACTACTCCCTGGACGAGCCAGATGATCAACATCTTTTTGAGATCTAGCTGAAGCTAGGGGTGCAAGTGAGTCAAGCCAACTTGTGAGCCAGCTCGAGCTTGGGTCGATAAGTGGTTTGTGGACTGAGCTCGATGAACTAACAAGCCAAGCTCAAGCCAACCCTGACTTGACCTAATGGCTTGTGAGTTGGCTCGTTTATAAAAATATTAGCATTAAATATACTCAAAATATATCAAATTTCAAAACTTTATCTTTAAGGTATTGAAAATCTTAAAAAAAATAATATTTTTTATTGTATATTAGGTGATTTCTTATTATTTATCTACTAATTGTTCATTATATCTGTCAACTTATTAAATTTATTTAAACTTAATATAATTTTATTTCTTTTATATTAAACAAGTCGAATCGCAAGTCGACTCAAACTCGTAGATTTAAACTCGAGCTCCAGCTCGAGTTTGATAAAACTAATGAAGCTTAAGTTTAAGTCGAGGGCGGCTCGAGCTCAACTCAAATTGTTTACACCCCTAACCGAAGCATCAGTGAAATTAATGTAGATGTGTTCAATTCAATGACAAAAGTAGGTATTGAAGCTAATGATGTATTCAACTTTCTTGCATTGGAAGTTGATGGAGTTTAGAATTTGAATTTTCAAAAAAATATGCATTCAAATTTCTACAAAAGGAAAGAAGAACGGGGATTGAGAATAGTGACACCAATGTTTTAATTCAGTTATTCATAGAAAGGCAAGTTGAAGTTAATATGATTACGTGGGATTTCTAAACCAATGAATCAGGTAGGTTGATGGGTTTTTTTTTTTTGTAGCGAGGGCAAGTAAAGGTTTGATTATGACTGCTTCAGGGATGTCATAATTTGTTATACAATTTATTGATTGAATAAATATAACTTATATTGTGCTCTTTTTATTGGGGTAAACCATCACTGACAAAGTGTGTTTTTTGGAGTACATTTTTTATTTTAGGAGACTATCGAGCCCTTAAATTGGATATTCAAGACATTTCTTTGTAAAATGGGTGACAAACATCATTTAACAATCTTCACTGACCATGATCAAACAATAGAAAGAAGCACAGAAAAAATCATTGTCACGCACTCACCATAAATTATCTCAATAACATATATTCAAGAAATTTCCCTAAAAGGTACATTGTTCCTTTGATAATAAAGTAATAAGCGATCTATTTTATACATGCATGAGTAAATGTTATTGAAATTAAGAGTTTAAACAAATATGGGCAAAGATGTTTGAAAAAATCAATCTCTACTATATTGTTTGGCTACATAATCGGTGCTACATTAGAAAGAGGTGATTTGCTTGGGAATCTATCCACACAATGAAGTGAGTCGACAAATAATGTGTGTCATGGCATTTCTAAGCCTACAAGTTTCATCACTGATTATTTTTCGGGACTTGAAATTTTCATGGAAATATGGAGACGAAATGAGAATGATGGGGACTTTAAATGGACCTGATCTTCAATTGACCCCGTTGTTATATAAGCCCTGTGTTGAGGCATGTCGTTGCATTCTATTCAAGAAAACTATACTCATTAATTGTGAAAGAATTTTTACATGGTGTAAGTGGTCTTGCAGTAGAAAAATGTGATTGAAGTTCTTCGGAATATTCTAACAAAAATTTGGATAATAATATGACAAATAAATGTTGGATAGTTAATTTTGACAAAGATATAAGTTGTAGTTGCAATAAATTTGAGATCATAAGATCATTATGTGCCCAAGGCATAAGAGTTATCAACAAAGAAAATGTAGTGAAGATAACGAATAAATATTTTCTGATGTGATGGTCTTCAAATGCTAAGTGAGATTTCTATTTAGGGAATAATTATAAAAATTTCAAAGGGTTGCAGCTTGGGAATGGTTCTTCAAGTGGTGTGATTGTTCAAAACCACATTCATAAATATTCATATCAAATAAGCACAAAAGCCCAAGATAATGAAGAGGTTGAAAAATATATCTTGTAGTCTTTGAAAAAAATGTTTGTCGATGTTGACTCAATAATCAGTGGGAAAACTCTCGCATTGAATAATAGTCAGAAGAACAAAAAAGACCCTGAAGAAAGAATGCACCGTAAAACTGAAGAGCCCATCAAAGATGTGCCCAAATGGTATTTCTAATGCTAGTTTAAAGGCACATTGGAAGAAAAAAAGAGAGCTAAAATTAAATATTATATTATGTTTTGTGTTTGTTCATATGAAACTTTACTTTTTTATCATTATCACTTACTAATACATTGTAGTTGAGCTAATTTGTTAACTATTTTATATCACAGGAAAGCATAACTAACCTATATGACATGAAAAACAAATTGGCTTCCTAATTGTTATCCATTTTTTTATAAGACTAGATTGTGCCATGGAGGTATAATATTAACACCATCATTTAAACTCATTTTTTATTCCTTATTTTATATACATGTTTTTTAAAAAAATTTTTGCAATAAGTAAATTAAAATTACAAGAATTATTCATATTTTCAAGCGCACCACAATCAATGAAAACTTATACAAGTTTAATAATGGAAGAACATGTTTTGTTATTAGGAACAAATAATTTTCTTATGAGTTTTCATTAGGAGCAAATAACTTTCATTGTGATTTTGCTGTTGGAATCAAATTGTTTTGATGTCCTAAAATTTATAAATTTATTCATCATTTTGGAAAATTAATCTTGTCGTGTTATCAAAATACCATTAAAATATCACACAAAATACCACTAGAATATTATCATAATAACACAATAATAACACTAAAACAAGATTACTACATAGGGGCAGAATGTTCATTTATCCACAATCAGCTGCAAATCAGTTGTTTTCTAAAAGACAAACTAAACAACCAACCAGCTTATCTGGATCAGCTGCTTATCAGCAGATTGTCAATAAGCTGCAGCTGCCACAAATAGACCCTTAATTTTTAAAAAATTGTTTAATATTCTCTTTGAAACTGTAAGTGTAATCTACTAGTTTTTGCAAGAATCACATAATTATATCTCTTTGTAAGAAATTCATGAGTATAACCATATCTTTACACATTCAGGTCTGTTTGGGGCAACTGCAGGTTATTAATAAGCTGTTGATAAGCAACTGATCCAAAAAAGCTGTTGATCATTAGCTGAACTGAATAAACTGGTTGGTCGTTTGGTTTGTACTATTGGAAAATAGCTATTTTGTAGTTGTTTCTGGATAAATGATCACTCGACCTCTGTGCAGTAATGTTGTTTGCAACAGAATAGTCATAGTAATATATTTGATACTTGAGAAGCCAAAAACTACTTCAAAATAGTAAAAAAATATGATACACACTCACTTAACAATGAGTAACAATTTTGCTAAAAAAAGGAAAAAAATATTATAATTACAACTAAAAATATGATAATAATAATTTTAAATTCCAGACGATGTATGTTACAAGCTACCTCGTCCTCCAGGGATATCATCCAACCCTAATCACTATCGGAAGTGGAATCTATCAGAGTGTTTGCCCACTAGAAGAAGTCACACAGCTCTGTGATACCCCACGGGCACCTGTAGAACCGTCTCCCATAACTATGTGCCCGGCGTGACGTCAGTAGAAAAGTCGGTAGTCCGATGTGGAAAAACACTCATTGTGAGGGCCTTGAAAATCTTGGAACTCATCTTTCCTGAATGATTCAAAAGAAAATCTATTAGTCATAACATAAGTAATTAATTGTAGTTTTTTGCAGATGAGACGTCTTAGAGAACTCAGTATACAAACCAACAAAATTGTCACTACAAGAAGACAACAGACTTTGTAAAAAAAGGGATCTTTGTTTCCTTTAGCTCACTTAATGTCAAGCACGTGTGTGTCATGTATGCATACCACAAAAAAATACCATCCGTAAGTACATAAAAAACCACAAAATCAAAAGAGGAGAGAAAAATTGGTTGCCTTTATCGGGATTTCACATGTGACATCAACCAATAGAGACTAGCAGGCCATACAAGAGAACCTACATGGTTGAAAGCCTCATCATGGACTTCATAAACACACACAAAAATGAAAAGGAATCGAAAAGGAGAAAAAATAATTTCAAACAACATAAAACTTATAGTATCTAAAATATCAATAATCAATGGAACATAAATTAAACATGCACTTTATAAATTGACAAAAGTAGAAATCAAATACGCTTTTTTGTGTGTGTAAGGTCCCCCATCGAACCTGTCATAACAAAAAGATAACAGACCTTATAAAATAGAGTTTCTTGGTTGTCTTTAGCTCACTTAATATTGAGCTCGTGTGTGTCGCATATGCATATCACCAAAAAAAGTCCATCCATAAGTACGTCAAAAATCCAAGCATAAAAAAGAACTGAGGAACTTGACTACCTTTATCAAGATTTCACATGTGACATCTGCCAACAAAGACTAAATAGGTCATCCAGAAGTACCTCAAAAACCCCAGTATCGAAAAGATAAGAGAAACTTGGTTGCATTTATCAGGATTTCACATGTGTCACTAACCAACAGTGATCGTTAGAACTTCTAGAAGAACCCTCAAGGTTAAACGTCTGATCATGGACATCACAAACCCACCAAAAAGTGAGAAAAAGAAAAAAAAAAAGAACAAAAAATAATTAGAAACAACAACATAAAAATTTCAATATTTAAAATATCAATAATATAAGTGGCATAAAATAAATAAGAGTCATTCAATCAATATCCAACAAGGACGTCTATAATCCACTCTCTCAAATTAGTCATTTCTATGGTACCTTCACCATCCTAAGTGTATCCTTATTTTGATTCCACTTATGTTTATGGTATGGATTGTCCTACGTGATATTCAAAAGCTTATAGCGGGACCTGTAAGTGATCATCGTCAGCCATGCTGAAGTCTACAACGGCTCGTGAATGTTGTCGTTGAATGTAGTTGTGGAGAGCCATCATAGCCTCTACAATTTACACTTATTTTGGAAATGGATACGTCGTCACTTGACGTAGTATGACCCATTTCTTCTTCTCTACTCCAAACATTCTTTCAATTATGCCGCGTAAGGAGGAGTGTCTTTTGTTAAACATTTCCTTCCTATTACGAGCAACGATGTTGGATCTTTCTCCACCTTAGGCCGCTTTAACCGACATGTAGACTCCAGCTTCTTCTAGTTTAGGTTGGGGACTTCACTTGACCCACTTACCTGCTCGGTCTCCAAGTCTTCTGGTATGTTTGTAAGCCCATCCTTACTTGGGGTGAACGCATGTGTGCTCTTCGCAATAATCCCACTGAACATACGGTCCAACGTCTCCTCCAGGTTTGACCCAATGCCACTTAATTTGAATTTCTTGGCGACTGGCACTGCATGCAACATACAAGAAATTTTATTACTTAAAACAAATTAGAAGGATGAAGAATGAAAAACTATGCCTTTAGGATTTTATTATTACCTCCAATTTCTCATTCGACCAATCCACAAATCCTCTGAAGTATCAATAGTTCGTTTGATTGCATTCCAACCGAAGCCCGTGGATCACCGTTTTAGTTCCTTCCATAACTTCCAGTTCTTTTTCAACTGATCTCACTTGTTCTTAAATTGTAACCTATTGTAGTCCTTCTAGCCATTGTTTTAAACTTCTACATAATATTTTGTCACCATTCTTTTTAAAAGTAGGTAGTGGGTCTATTCCCAAGCTTGACCTCCTTAAGATAGAGGTTGCAAAATATGATTGTAACTTTCCTATCCTACATGGCTAATGAACTGACTTCTTTGGTCTTAACAATTACGTGACTAAACAAAAAAAATGGAAAACATTAATATTTCAGAACAACCAGAGAAGTGATAATAGCCATCACCCAAGCCCCAACACTTTATTCCAAATGCTCTAATCCAAATGAAATTATAAAGAGACAATAGCCACCACACTAACAAGCACTACCACCATCACTCACATACATAAATACCAACACCAAGACAACAACACTACCATAAGCCCCCAAAATCACACATACATTCATAGCCCCAACCCTCATCACAACCACCACTTATCCCCAACACAACCACCATAAAATTAATTTGCATGAAACATTTACCATCACATAACAAATGTGTAATCAATATATAACAACATAACACATTTATTAGCACAGCAACCACCCAACACCCATTATGGCCACCACCCACCACCGACCACCCATCACAGCCACCACCCAACCCATCACACCCAGCACCCAACACCCGTCTCAGCGAGCACCAAACGCCCATGTTGACCTCATTTTTGGTTGATGTCTAGTTTTTCCTCTTTAATAGCCTAGGGTCTAGCCATAAGATTTTCCTGTTGACTATTTCTAGAGTACTAGAAAAGGAGCCCTCACCAATAGAAAATCTAAACCTTTCTTTGCTCAACTTGAAGTTCCACATGTTGGTCCTAACCTGTAGCACTTGGTAGGTGGGGTCAGTATGGAGGAGCTCAAGGGAAGTCCCCATATGATGGTCAGACCTTAGGACTAACCCTGGGTGGTCTGGTTTTGGTGGGGCTAACTTGCACACACTACACTTTTTCACTTCCCTAAACCCTAGGACCCCTTAGGTTGGTCTCCTGACTCCTTCTGGAAAGCTCATATGAATGACCCTATAGCCCTAGTCTTTGGCTAAGAGGGTTAGAACCAACAAATTGAATATCAAAAATGAGTCATCACAAGGCTCCTATTGGTTTAACGTGGTTTCATGGCTTGTTGGCCCATTTTGGCCCAAAACCACCAAAAAACCACAATACCCCCCATACAACCCTAATTTTTGCCAAAAATCCCAAAATTACCCAATCTACCCAAATTTGTCCAAAAATTATCTCAAACCACTCACCACTACTTAAATTGACCAAAATTTACCAAATTTCCAAAATACCCCCCAAAAATTGTTAAAATTATTAAAATGCCCCTCATGACCTGAAAATTCCAAAAATTTCAAAAAATTCCAAAATAATCTCAAATATTACAAATTTCAATTTTTTATCATCAATTTGACCATATTTGACCAATTTTACCCAATTTAACCAAAAACCCCAATTTGCCTTTAAAGGCTCAAATGTCCCCTAATTAACCCCAATTTTGGCCCAATTGACCCCAATCTTGCCCAATTTCAATTCTAAACCAAAATTTAGCATCCCCAATTCTATTCTAATTAAAATTCAAAACCAATTTCATTCAATTCCAAAAAGGCCCAATTTTGACCATATGCCTAAATCCATCAAATTGGCCCACCAATTCAATTCAAAATCACTTAAAATATTGCCAGGCCAAATTCAATTTCAATTTCAAAGGCCCAAGCCCACTCTCATGAAATATTCCTACACCAAACTCAATATTCAATTATCCTAAGTTTTAGCCCAAAATCTAATTTTATTTTAAATTCTTTTCATCATCCATTTGATTAAAATCATTCTTAAAGTTCTAAATCCAAAATCAAATCATTCTAAATAATAGAATAGAGGAATTAAAAATAATAAACAAAAGTAATAAAAATATAAAGTGCAGTGTTCAAAATAGCATTACTAAAATCAGATATAAAAGTAATAAATCTAAGCAAAATAGTAAATAAAATAAACAAAAGTAAAAATACTAAATAAAAAAACACTTTCAAACATCCTTAAGATTCTTTTAAACCCTCTCATGAATCACTCTAACCAATGTTTAGCCAAATCTCTTTAGATAGAGACCTCACCATGATGATTAAGCTGAGCCACCTGATTCTTCTCAGCACCCAAACCAGCCTTGAGGGGTGAACACAGCCCCAAACCTTGATTTGACCCAAATTAACCCAAAATAGCCCTTTTCCCATATTATTTCAATCCCATACATTTACACATGGCCAACCCCAATTGACTTCACCAAGACCAAGCCTTGACCTCTCTGGATTGAATGGTGACCCCTCCCTGGCCGGTCAGCCACTTTAGCGGCCTGAAAACCTAATTTCAAAATCACCACCTAGGCCAAAACTCAAAATTAAACTCATCCAAGCTGTTTCATCCCAATTAGATTTTTGCACCTTGTTGGCATCCACATAAGTAACTTAGGACCCACCAATTTCCCCTGGAGGCCTCTCCAAGCCCCTCTATTTAAACCCCCCTCCATGGCCAAGGGGGAGAGCTTGAAATTCCTTGGGGAGACTCTGCCAAATTGCTTTCAAAGCTTCCTTGAGACCTCTTGAGCTTAACCCAACCATCCTTAGCCACTCAAATCCATTGCTCGAGCTTAATTTTTGAGCCAAATTCCTAGGCCGAAACATGACACTCTCCAAACCTCTACCAAATTCAAATTAATTGCACCCACACCATCCCCACAGCAAGAGAAGAAGATCCCCTACAAAAGCCCCATCACCAGAGCACCCCTAAGGTGGCTTTGATCAACCCCCTAATTCTGCCTTGGTCTAAATCATATCTAGGCGATTCACCACGACTTGAGGCTCAATCTGTAGGTTTTTGGGACCCCCAGGAAGCTTCCACAAGCATCCAATCGAGGCTCCCCCTCTTGGACCAAGGTATTGAAAGTTAACCCTCAACCTAGCTTCATTTCACTCTCCATTCTCATAGAGTTGATTTAAGGGTCGACCAACCATATATATGTGTTCTCCTAGTCAAGACGAGTAATTTAAGAAAAAACATGCACTTGATTTGGTTGAGAATCGAGTGAGATATTAGCGTTTGAAAATGGACGGTTCTCGGGCTAGGGCAGCGGGATTTGCGTTGGGGACGATGATGGAGGGGAGTCCGATCTCCTGTGTATCGTACGGACGGCCCTGATTGCGTCGAACGGAGCCACGGTTCAAAAAGAGCGGGATGACTCATACGGCAGTGCCCAATTTTGCGGCAACATGCGTCTCTTCAACGCGTATGAGGATGATGCAGATAAGTAGAAAATAGGCTTTTATTTGAATTATTTAATGACCATAACTTCAAAAATGCATAGCTTTGTGTAGATAAATCATAAAAATGAAATAAAAATAAATTGTTGCTCAGTGAAGAGATGAGAACAATGTGGAAATATTTTCAAGTTTATTTCATGCATGTATTATTTTTAATTAATTAAATAATTTTTTTCTTATTTTGATTCTCCATTTTCATAGACATTTCACCATGACTTGATCTTTGGGGCTTTGATTCTACATCTTCTTAGGATTCTTTTCATGATTTTTCTAAGGTTAGGGAAGATCTCTAGGCATAGATATCTATTTTTCAAGTTAATGGTCCCTATTTTGATTAAAAAATTATAATAATTAAAATACTCATCAGAAAAATACAAAACTTATTTTGGTAGGTTCAATGTGGTTAGAGGACCCTAGGAAAAATAAAAACTTGATTTAACTCATTAAAAATAATCATAATTATCACTGACCCTAAAAAATGAAATAAAATTAATTTGGAATAATTATGAATGTAAATGGCATACAAACTATTCCACACTGTAATTTAATATCAGAGGAGCTCCTCATAAAAATTTCAAGTCAATTGGAGTTAATTTGGTCACTTAAATAGATTAATCAAGTGAAATGGCATTTTTTGATATTAAAATAATTATAATAATTAAAATACAATTCAAAAAATTAGCAAAGTTAGTTTTTGGAGCTCCTTATTACCAGAGGAACCTAAGAAAAATGAAATTTAAATAAAAATAAACACTTCATTTTTTACCTAATTTTAAGCCTTTAAATAATCAAAAATCAATTAAAAAATCATAAAAATCACAAAATTGTAAAAACACACTAAAATGTCACATTTGCCTTCCTAATCACTTGGAACCAATTAAAATAATTTTCCCAATTTTTTAAGTCAAGATATTAATTTTAAAAGGCTTAAAATGGATTTTCCCTAATTTTTCTCTAAAAACGATTCTAATAATTAAAATATAAGTCACAAAAATATGAATTTTGTTTCTTTGGGTTTCCTGGACTCAAAGGGATTTAATAAAATTATAAAAATTAATTTTCTATCTAAATATTATTTTATGTTTAATTAATACTCAAAACAAACAAATAATTTTACTAATTAAATGAAACCACTAAAAAACATGAAAATTGGTCCAAGTGGTCCTCTGACCTAAGTGAACGTCAAACAATTTTCTTAAGAACATATGTTTTATTTTGGTTGGTTTACTAGATTTTTATTGAAAATCCCTATTTTGCATTAAAAATAATTATAAAAATTAAATAAGCTTGGAAAAATCACATTATCTTCTTTGTTATTTTAATTAACCCATGAGTGAGGTAACATAAAATCTTCAAGTCATTTGAGTCTAATTTAATGAATTATAGAGTGTTAAGGCCGTAAGGGCAAAAGAATAATTTTGGAATTTAAAGCTTAATTATTATTTAGGTCTAATCAAGAGGGTAAATAGGTAATAAGTGATCTTAAAATAACATGTCTTGATGATTGAAACATAAAAGTGATAAGTGGTAGAAACCAACCTCACTTTGAATCTCATAAAGGATAAATTTATAATTTTTCAAATTAATGAAATTTGGAAAAATAATTAAATAGGAAGATATTAAGGTGAGGGGTTTGATTTTAGAAGATCATAGCTCACTGATTTTAAACCCTCAACTAATGGTTTTGAAAATAATTCATGATAAAGATTAAGAATATAAATATTAAAAATCCTTTTTCGTAAAATTACAAATCTACCCATTAAATCTTAAGGGCTTAGTAGTGAACTAGGCTTAATCAAAACTTTGTTTAATGAGGTTCAGAGATAATAAATTATAATTAATTTAAAATCTTTCAAAACACAACAAGCCCATTTTCAAAATCAAATTAATTAAATTTCTTAATTAAGTTAAGTTGCCCCCAAATGGTCTTTACCTATATAATCCTTAAGTGAGATATCAAGTCATGGTTATCCCACTTAAGAGATAATCAAAACATCATAACTCACTGGGCATAAGGGTATTAATTGGATGAAATATATAGCAAACACAATAAGACCAAAACGAACTCAAGATAATTCTAGAGACTATGAAATGTCTAGAGTATTACTTGAAACTTATTCATAATCTTTTGGAAATCTTGTCGGACATCTGAACTTATTATGATTTGCTCAATGGAATCATCCTCAGAATTTAAATCCACCAAGTTATGACATACGATCTGGTAGACACACCTTAAATTTATATTTTCTACTTTCCTTATAAACATGCTTTAATTCCTGCAAGATTATATATATATATATATATATATATATAAAGTTTCAGGTGGAGGAACGAGAAGACTCCAGTGCTTTCTTTTCTCGTACTTTCTATATTGTTTTTTCATGTTTATAAACTTGCATGTTAAACAACGATGTCACCCTGCATGAAAACTAAAACTGCTAGGATAGCCACAAAACTGAAACCAAAACCAAAACTAAAATCAATCAAGATAAAATTCAGCTCCAAAACATTCAAAATATAAGACAAATCAAAATTTAATCACAAACATCACAAAACAACAATTGCAACTAAATTAAGATGTCTCTATCGGATGATCAGGAATCCCTCAGAGGAGGTAACCTACGGTTGCTAACGAGATTTCCGAAGGTCTAAATGAAAGTTTGAAATTCATTAAGTTGAGTTTAGTAAATTCATTTGGACTAAGTGAATTCGATAGAAAATATTGGTGCCGGAACGAGGGAACCATAGGATCATAATCGGTGTCGCTCTAATCAACTTTAATATGTCCTATAAAATTTAAAAGAACTATAACCATATGAACATATGATTTGACATCATAACTTGACACATTAGAAAAATTAAATTCGTCACGACAAGGAGCTTGGAGCTAGCATTGAGGGTAGCACGGTCATCTTCAACAGCAAAACAAGTCTACATCAGCTAAACCCTTCATTTCTTAGAATCAAAATAATAATTCATAGGACTTCAATGTTGTTTGTTTTTGTAACATAAATCCTTAACTTTTCTTTAAGCCTTTGTACGACTCTGCTATACAATATGAGCCCTAACTCGTCTTAGGATTCCAAGGTTGTCGTTCGTCACGACCTAAATCCTCACATCTTCCAGGCTATTTGTGTGATCGTTTCACACAAATATAAACCCTACTTAATAAAATTGCCAAGATGAAATATTCAATAGTTCTAATATCCAAAATTGAAGCCAAACCATAGGATAGTTTGGGAAGTCACCGAGGTTCTCCTCAGGATCTGTTACATCCCCTAGTTATTTCTCTTTTGGATTCCACAATAAAATATTCCAAATTTGAGTCATTCCCCTTTCACACCTCTTTTGTCCGATCTCATTGAAAAGTCCTATTTCTTTTGAACTCCTTGAAGATAATATTCCCTGATTTTTTTCGAGAGTTTTCTTGAGTGACTTCAGTTATCTAAGATGTAATTAACTATAGGGGCTTGCCCTTATAGAAAGCTTTTCTGAACCCCCCTTCTAAACACAACTTAATATAAGCCCTATTTAATTCTTTATATTAAATAGAGGAAATTGTCGGCGAATAAAATGGTTTCGCAGACCAAACGGGTGTCATAAATTTCTTACTCCACACCCAAAATTATGTCGACACCCCAACATAACCAAGACTCAATCCCCATCACAACCACCACACAACCCTCAACACTACCACCAACCACCCCCAACACATGCAACTCTCAACCCCCATCACAACCACCACCCTTCCCAACACAACCACCACAAAATTAATGTGCATGGAACATTTGCCACCACAAAACAAATGTGCAATCAATATAAAACACCATAAAGCATTTACCAGCACAACCAACAACCAACTCCCATCACAGACACCGCCCACCACCCAACACAGTCAACACCCAACCCTGTCACAGTCAGCACCCAACCCCCGTCACAGCCAGCAACCAACCCCCAATACAGCCAACACTCATCCCCCAACACAACCACCACCCAACCCTCATCATAGCCACCACCCACCCCCATCACAAGCAACACCTAACCCCCATCACAATCACCACCCATTCCCAACACAACCACCACAAAATTAATAAGCATGAAACATTTATCACCACATAAAAAATGTGCAATCAATATATCACACCATAAAACTAATGTGCTTAAAACCTCAGAGAGAGAGGGAATGAGACGGGATGTTGCATGACAATTACAAAAAATCGCATCCCATATTTTTCATTTGAGGCATATACATACGAGTCACCCGAAAGATTTTTATCTACAACTGAAGCATGCTTGTCATCCAATTTCTAGATTCTCATACTCAATAAATCAAACACAATTTATTGATGTCTTTCATAACAATTACCAAAAATCGCATCCCATATTGAAATGTATTCCAATAAATTTCCCTATGTAAATTTTTCTTACATAGGTGAGTAGCTAAGGAAATGTCATGTACAAATCAGTCACTCTAGTTCATTTATTTCTTAAGCAGGGCACCCAAGAAAGCCACAAATCATGGATCAGAGAAAACCGTAAGACAAAGAGCCAAAGGAACGCATAACTGAGAAAGAAATTGCATACAAAAATCTCTAACCAAAATATTGTAAATCAGAGAGCCGAAAATCGCATAAAACAAGCCAATCCATCGACAGTTACCACAGATACTTACGAAGCACAATAATGATGGGATCAGAGGGCGGCGAAAGAGTAGTTTGGCAAAGCCGAGAGAGACAGGCAAGAGGGAGAGAAGCGCACTAGCGAGAGATGGCTGAGAGAGATGGGTGAGAAGGAGAGAGATGGGTGAGAAGGAGAGAGAGGGAGATCGAGAGTTAGGACTGACAAGACACGAGAGAAGCGGCTGAGGGCAGTAGTGTCAAAACAAAGAATTGGAATGTGGGTTGCATGTTTAGACTCGTGGTCACGTTTAACATAAAAAATTTATAGCTTATTAGGATAATATGGCTCAACACATTTTCCAAACACTTTAAAAGGTGTTTTCAAAATGCACCACACCTATTAAGTTGCCCCAAATAAGTCCTAATTAGTTAGAATTATTGAGTTGTGCTTTAAGAAGCTTTCATTTTTTTGTTGCTTAAAGCTTTCTTTTTTATTTGAGGTTATTTATTGCATGTATTATTTAACATTTCATGAAGTACAATAATGTTATACCTATTTTATTACAATTTTCTTTAGTACAACATGATGGTACAACATTTTTTTACTCGTATTATTTAATAAAGTATCTTAAACAATTTAAAATAACACTATATATAAGAATTACTTAGATTTTCTTTAAGATGCTTTCATTTTTTCAGGAGTGGTTTGCGAAATGTATTATTTAGCATTTCATGAAGTATAACCATATTGTACTGACTGTGCTCCTAGTTTTCTTGGCATAAATATATTCGTACACCATGTGTTTACTAACCACATTATTTAATAAACTTTCTTGACTATTTTTTAATAACTCTATATATAAGAATTTTTGAATTTTTTTAAGAATCTTTATTTTATTTTTGGGAGTTTTTTACAACATGATTATTTAGCATTCCATGAAATACAACCATACATGTTTACTCACTAAATTATTGAATAAAGTATCTTGAATATTTTTTGAGTAACTCTATATATAAGAATTAGTGAATTTTTCTTTAAGAAACTTTCATTTTTTTTTGTGGTTAATGGCATGTATTATTCTTCATTTCATGAAGTACAATCATATTATACTAGTCATACTCCTACCTTTTTTTTGAGTTAAACATGGTTGTACACCATGCATTTACTCATTGCATTATTTAAGAAGATGTCTTGAGCATTTTTTTTAATAATTGAAAATATAAGAATTATTGAATTTTACTTTAAGATTTTTTTTTGAGCTTTTTACTTATTGTACTATTCAAGATTTAATAGAGCACAACCATATTGTATTAGTTGTACCTTCTCAAATGGTTTTCTTTATAATTTTTGTACATGCACATTAATTTTTTAAAGGGAAACAAACTTGTGAATTTGCAGGTCTTGATGCCATAACTTGCATCCAATGATGTAATTCTAATAAACTCTAAACTAATTACAGAAAAAACTCTTTGATATCATTGTTCATAATGAAAGAAGACACATGACTTGCACTGAAGTTATGCACATTCCTGTGGATTTTGAAAAAATCAAGCGAGTTGCTAACCAAACATAAGAAATATAAAATAAAGATTTTTACACTCAAAATCTAGTTTTAAGAAAAGACTATGGGTCTGTTTGGGGCAGCTGCAGCTTGTCCAGCTTCTGCTGATAAGCAGCTTATCTTGTTGTTTGGGACAACCTATTTAGAATAGCTTAATGATAGTTAAATTACATTCCTGCACATGTCTGTGATAAAACTGTTTGGGGCAGCTTATTTAGAATAGCTTATTGGTATAAAATAAACATATACTGCAGAAACATACGATAATCACAGATCCGTTCTAAAAGATACCATACAGTTCTCACACCCTCAAGAGTACCAAGATAACTAAAAAAAGTATAAATACAAGTACAACAATAATAAGAAATTTTAAAATATTTAACTTCAAACTATATATGAAGACACAAATGATTTATGTGGTTCAGTTAATGACATACATCCACAGTAAGGCTTCGAAAATATTTTATTATGCATTTCCATAAGGTTACAAGCTCGAATATTCTTTGTGGAGGATGATACAACAGAGGTACAACTGTGAAGCCCCATACTCGTAGCCGAAAGCATGAACTTCAATTGTTCAATAAACGTGTGAGGCCAACAATCCCTAGCCAAAACTTTGAAGATGAGGGGCAAAAACAGTAAACGTGTGAGGCCAACAATCCCTAGCCAAAACTTTCCCAAATATCAAACTGAAAACATGAAGCAACTAGGCCAACAAAATCCTAAACTACTTGATTCCAGATTTTCCATAAACAAAGTCAATGAAATTTCTGATCTTTACAAACTCTATAGCTTCCAAATAATGCATAGCATGTAACCAAAACCTTTTTGAACCAAACCGTCAATCCATAAAGCTTCAAATAATGAGTAGCATACAAGAAGAAAAACCAAATTGGCAAGCTATGAAGTTTTCTCCAATGTATATGCAACGAAAAAAATCTTGCTAACCAAATTAGCAAACTGTAAAGTTCCAAATAATTTAGCATATAACAAAGAAATCAAATCAGCAAGTAATGAGGCATTTCACGAAGGTGTGGCAAACAAAGAAGGCGGCCACGGAGAGCCAACTTGAGCCATCAAAATTTTAGATTTTCACAAATCAGCCACCCAAATAATACTTTCTTCCAGCATATGATAGATTAGTTCAGCATAAACAAAGATGAAGGCAACCCTTCTTGAAGCCTAGATTAGCCGCCAAATATCACTACATAGGTAAAAATATGATAAGTAGACAACCTATACATGCTTGAGAACTGAACTACACCTCCCTCATAAACCTACTTTTAACTGAATATCATAAAGCATTTAAAACACATTCCACCAGCATGTCATTCTCGCCCAAAGGTGCCACCCTGGAGCAACCTTGGACGAGCAAAACAGAAGACGAAAAGGGCACAGAGGAGGGGGAAGAAGACAGACCTCAATCAAATCTCTCTTCAACAGCAAAAGAAGGCCAAGGAAAGCTCAAACACCAAACCCAAGAATTTCAAGAATAAACTTTAGCAGGGCCTCCTCCTCTCCCAAAATTTGACATATTCAGTTCTAAAAAAGCCCAAATCTCCAAATGCAAGAGCTAAAAATCCCAAAAAAACCAAAACGTACGGGATCCATTTCGAATTTCTATTTCTAGATCATAACAAGAAACCTAAAAGCTTCAAAGTTGCCTTCTAGCCCTAAAAAAAACGAAAGGAACACCAAAAAAAACCTTCCAACCGCATATAGATCGGTAAAGCAGAGCAAAGGAGTGCGGTGATATCACTAGAAGTTTACGCACGAGATCGGTGAAGGAGATCACGAGGGAGAGCGCGAGAGAGAAACCAAGGGCATGGGAGGAAAATAACGCACGATAAGCCCTAGCCAACGTCGAACGGAACCAGACCCTTGCATCCGATGGATAGAATAAATATCGGCCCGCGATTATCTATGATTCCAAAACGCTCTTACGAAGACCCAAACAAACGATGCGGCGGCGTTTTGAAAATGCCGCTGCAGCAAAATAATCTGCCCCAAACGGGGCTTATATCAAAATAGAATTGTCAAATTTCATAAATCATAAACTAAGGCTAGTTGTCATGCGATCATTAAAATAGTCATTGATCTTGTAGATAATTAGGCTGTTAATAAATTTACAAAAAACATAACTATTAATTCGCAAAGCGAGCTGATTAATATATGTTGAAATCACATCTAGGCATCGGTGAAAACAAAGCAGATATGTTGTAGTTAATGACACGAACATAAATTATAATAAATTTACAAAAAACATAACTATTAATTAGCAAAGCCAGCTGATTAATATATGTTGAAATCACATCTAGGCATCGGTGAAAACAAAGCAAATATGTTGTAGTTAATGACACGAACATAAATTAGAGTGACTGATGCATTCAGGTATCTTGTTGAGAAAATAGAAGTGATAGAGAATGTGAGTTTTTCAAAAATAAATGCATTTAATTATATTTAGATGGAGAAAAAAAAACAAGAATTAAGAATGAAGATACTAACACTCCAATATAATTATTTAAAAAAAGACAAACTGAAGAAAATATGTTTATAAGAAACATTCAATTTAATGAGTCAAATATATTGAATAATTTTTTTAAAGTGATGACATAATATGAATTGACTATGATTGTTTTGGAGATATTATAATTTCTTATATAAATTATAGACTAAATACATATAATTTAGTTTATGCACCTTTTATTGTAGTTAACACAATATGAAAACTGTAAAGTAGTGTCAAAAGTTTGTCGATGCAAAATTAGCGTCGTATCAACGTCCATTTTTTGTAGAGATCACCTCCCGGTCCAATAGCTTTGTCACTTTCGAGAGCTTTAGGAATTTGCCCTGACTAGCATCAAAACTACCTGACGCTAATATGCTAACACCCTAAAATCCCCCACCCCAGCCGAACACCTCATTTTGCTATTTTCTTCCCCCCTTTTGTTCCTTCGGTACAGCTCTCGCGACTGTTGGCGCCTTCATCTTTTATGTTTGTTTCCAGCGGCTCCGGTGATTTTGCAATGCAGGGGTGGAATCCTCATCTACATTTCCTAGGTATACTTCTTTTCTTTGTCCTTTGGGATTTTCAAATTTTTTATATAAACTCATGGAAAAAATTGAAATTTCAGTGTGAGATTTGTAATGCAGTAGAAGTACATGCTTTTTATGTTGAATGTGAAGTTTACGTTTTAGGTATGTAATGCATCGGAAGTAATTACTTATTTTTGGAAACAAAAGTATATGTTAGCTATGTTATGCATAGGAATTGTGTGGTTTTTTTTGAAATTTAATGTATAGATATGTAATGCATAAGAATTGAATGATTTTATGTTAGAAATAAAGTTTAGTGTCAGCAATGTGACTTGAAGCTCAGGGAGGAAATGCAATCAGAAAGACTAGAGATAGTCATCTTAAATGGATATATTAGAAATAAATTTATCCGTGAAAGTGTTAGTTTTGCATAAGCGGTGGGAAAGATTAGCGCGAGTCGCCTTAGATGGTTTGGTCATATGCATTAAAGCTGATCATTTAATGCTTTTGTTAGGATTGAACATTTTAGATATCTCTGATCTATTGTTTAATGTGATGGTGATAAAATCATGGATGTTAAATATATTAGTTGAATTCAAGTTAGAACGTTGAGGCAGAATAATACAACTAGTCTCATGAGATGGAGGTAAGTACTGCAATGGTCTTAAAATAACTAATATTAGAAGTATTCAAGTTGGAGCACGTTACATAACAAATAATCATAATTTGTTAGAATTAAATGAAAAATATGACACTCGATTGGATGCAACAAAAAAAAATTAAACATTGTAGTCAAGTTGGTTGGTTTGTTTGTAATACATGAGATTTGTGTGATTTGTACAACTGATATCTAAATATATAAAGCTACATCTATATTGCAGATGAATATTCAAAACATGAGATCATGAATGTACAACAGATTATGTCCAGATGAAAAATGACTTACTGATGAATTTCTAGTTAGTGTTGAGGAATTCGTGCAGATGACATCATAGCTACTTATTTACCTTTTAGAAAGCGGGTTTCGATGCCTCTGTGCAAAGCACAAAAATCAAAATTACCTGACGCTTGAAGAAGTGAAGTTGGATCTATATCGTAGAGGATTTAAACGTGATTAATTGTATTAGACTTTACATGGTGAGTATGAACCATATGTTCTGTTTGGTCAAGAGCCTCATCAAGTTATATCCCTCTAACAATTCATGATTCTGACGTATTTGAAGAAATGATTATTGATGCCAGTAGAGCTCATTTTCAGTGAGAGTGTACCCAGTGATGATCAAGAATCGAATATTAAGGCGCAAAAAATTTTTTATTTGTTACATGCTGCACAATAACCTTTGTGGCAAGGATGCAGCTCACATATAAAGTTATCGGTCTCCCTGAGATTGTTGAGTATCAAATCTGATATGCCAATGAAATTCTTCAATCAGGTAGTAACATTATTAAAAGAGATGAACCCTAAAAAGAATCTTGTTTTAGAAGATTTGTACAAAACTAAGAAGTTAGTGTCGAAGTTAGGGATACTATCTAAAAAGATAGATTACAGTGTTAATGATTCAAATTACACATTTGTTGAAGTAATTTCTCAATTCACCGGTACATCGTATAACTCTAAATTTCAAAGAAACTAATTTTACTTTGAAACTTCCTCTATATTCATAATTCAAGCAACTGCTAGGGTTTATTAGACAACCTTTCTTGGGGCTCTAATCGCAGTGTCAAAACATAAAAAATATTTGATGTGAATGGTTACAGATTTCACCGATTTCCTGGTGTGAAGGGAAACAAACCTATAATTATGGTGTTTGTGTTTGAGGAAACATACACACGGATATTGAGATCAGTTATTATGACATACTTGATGAAGTAGTTCAATTGTAATATCCGGGTTATGTTGAATGTAATATCTACATGTTCAACTGTGAGTGATTTGCTTATGTTCCTAATCGAGGAACACAAACACTCAACCCATATGATATTACTAAAGTTAAAATGAACATAAGATATGCAAAACACGGTCCATTTATTCTAGCACGTCAAGCTAGTCAAGTATAATTTCTTCGATATCCTGGTCGAGTAAGGGATAAACTTGATTGGGCAGTTGCATTGAAGGATAAATCAAGAAAAACTATTGAGATACAAAATACAATCAAAATCATTCACCAAGGGCTATGTACATCTGATTTTCATATTCAGCTTAGTTCAGTTGAAGATGTCTCTCTAGATATTGATGAAAATGATGATGAGATTGACGAAGAAATTTTAAGTTTTTCATCAACTAGCTCATTTAATGAAACATACTAAAAATGGTATGTATACTTAAATGGTTAGTTTCTACCCATTCTTGCTTTTATTTTTGCTTCTTAGACTATAGTTGTCCTACTTATTTTTACTGATTACAAATATTTGATTCATGTTGGCATTCTATAGTGTCCTGTTTTTAATTTTTTAACTTATATTACACACTAATCCTACTAACTAATTCTAATAATTGTTTTTCTTACTACAGATGTCAGGTGCCCAACCCTTGGAGAGATTTCTTGTCAAGAGACTTTAGGGAACACATACAGGTGGTTGAAGAAGTACGTCACTCCTATAGCCACTACGATCACTACTCATGCTGCCCCTCTTGCACAGGTATCACCTCCCACACCCGCACCAATTTTTCACCCAGATTCCTCCTCCGGTGAGCCAGGGCCCTCAACTCATGTACCTCATATGGCCGACTCCTCGGACAAAGTGTATATTGTGTTGGAGGGAGGCTCATAAGTCATATTTTTCTTACATTAAAATTCAATTTTCTTCTCGATTTTTATTATAACTAATATTTCTATTTTAGGTTTTTCTCTTCCAGATCACCTATGACACACATCACAGAGATCATCCGGAACTGGTATGACTAGGCATATCGCTTCTGGAAATAGATCCTGATTGTAACTCAGGACATGTGGTTTCGGGAGTTCAAGGTATGATCATTTAATTTGACATAAAATGTTAATCTATAATTTTTAAACTAATTAAAGTTACATAATTTCTTGTTTTCAGAGGTCCTTCTACTAGTCTCCGTAACATCACCAAATTATTCGACAGATTTTTGAGGTTTGTGGCAGGCATAAACTCGGGAACAAGTTCACCACAGCACAGAAAGAAGGTAAGAAGCTCAAGTGGGTGGGTGAGGATGTATGGGCTGACTTGAAAAGAGTTTGAGTCTCTCCAAAATACCAGAGAAAAAGGCAAACAAACTAGTAGAATCAGATGACGAAGGGAGTCAAAGGGGCCGCACTCCACATTGGAGGTTCGATCCCCTACACAGAACACTATCGGAGAGTGCTAAGATTATATCAAAATTCAGAAGCATAAAGATTTATGTAATTATGAGGTACTTACCTTTATCTCATGTATACAGGCCAGGCAGCATGACCGAGAGCCATCGACTGCATAGTTGTATGTCCGAACACATCGTCGCTTGAGCACACAACAGTGGGTCTCCGACTACTCTCAGCATGTCAATGTAAGGAAAAAAAATTAACTTTATATTTTTTGGCTAATATTATTTAAATGACAAATAGTATTTGATTTTTATTATGCAAGAGGAGTAAGAGCAACTCTAGGAGAGGTAAAGGGAGATGGTGAGCCATACCTCGTCGTTCGTTAGCAGCACTCAGTCTGCTTTTGAGTCATGGACGCACACAAGAGGGTGTACGTCTTAGGCGCAAAAGACATTGCCTTTGAAGATGAGTGCTCTCGTGTTGCTATGAGTGGCCCTAACTCGTTATATGCTCAGCATGACGAGCTTGTGACGCGCGTCAGTGCAATGAATGAAGAGCTCCAACAGATGTGTGAAGGCCAAGAGAAGGTTGTAGAAGGTTTAACATGCATGACGGAGAGTTTTAATCGTCAGGGCAAGCGACAAAAGAGTGTTATCAATGAGGATGTGAAGGAAAGGGATGAGGAGCAAGATTAAGATTTTTATTATGTATTTGATGATGTTCCCCCATCATAGAGGCTGGTTTTTTTATTAATTTTCATCTCTGTTTAAGTGACTTGTCAATTTTTGTAGTTGTGAACCTTGAACATTTAGCTCCATTTTTTCTTTAATTAAACTTGGTATCACTGTTTAGACATGTTGGTAATTTCTTTTTGCAATTGTGATGATAGATAAGTATGTTATTACAACTTTTATGATTATTATGTGTATGTATGTGAAAACCCAATTGATGCTAACCCAATTAGCGATGCCTAGTTAAACACCAAACATTTTTTTATGTTAATCCTACGTAAGAATTCATTAGTGTCAAAAAAGAATCTGATTACTGTCGGAATTGTCCAACGCTAATTGAGCATTTTCCTGTAGAGTAATTATCACTGGCAAAATATTTTATTTAGTGTAACCTTTTTATCAGAAGAGATAATTGAGTCATTTACTCAGTTATCCAAAATATCTATTAGTATATAGACAATAAGCATCCTTCAAAAATATTCACCGATCAAGATCAAATAATGATGAAAACTATAAAATTTGCATTGCTTCATACTTGACATAGACTATGCCAACGACATATTGATAGGAATATCTTTCAAAAATTTATTGCTTCAATAATAAAAAGACATCATAAAGATTATTTTGATGATGCATGACTGAATATGACCCGGAAGAGGAGTTTGAGTAAGTATAGTCTGAGATAATAGTAAAATAAAATCTCTGCAATCATGCTGGCTAAATGACCTATATAGACTTGAAAGTAAATGGTTAACCACATTTAATAAAGATTTTTTATGCATGAGTATTTAATCCGCACAACACAATGAGTCTATAAATAATGTATGTCGTTGAATCTCTAAGCCTGCAATCTCTAGTATTACTTGTTTTTCAGGATTTGAGAAAGTCATAGATACATGAAGAAAAAATGAACAGTATAAAAGTTTTACATGTAGTAAGTATAGGATTATTCACATAGTCAAAAGTAGACTTATACTAACATAAAACCCTACATTCTATTCATGGAAACCATGCCCTTTAAAGAAGAAATTTGGCATTGGGAATTTGGTCGAGGCACAAAAAATTTTTGATAATAGTTCTATAGAATACATTATTAGAAATTTGGAGAATAAGAAACATTCTAAGTTTTAACTATTCATTTTGAGAAAATTAGTTTCAATATACGATGTAGTTGTAAGAAATTTGAGCTGATGGATTACTTTATGTAGATTGTGTTAATGTTTTGATTCAACATGTGTGCATCCCAAAAAAGTAACTTATAATGAGGTCATATTCTAGTGCAAAGAGAAATATATACATTATGAGTGCTTACAGAAAACTAAAAAAGTTACAAGCAAATAATGGTTCTACTTCTTATTAAAAATACTTGGAGGAATATAATTATTACAATATGATAGACTCTTTGAATAAGTTGTAATAATTATTGTTTAAAAAATCACATAAGTAGATATTCATATTAAATAAGTTGTAGAGCACAAGGAAATGAAGAAGTTGAACAATATGATAGACTCTTTGAAGATGTTATCAGATGGTATTGAACTAATACTTGGGGGAATTCACCTCCATTAACAAAACTTGTGAAGAGAAAAAAGTTTGTTGAAAAAGACTTTGTTTGCAGTATCGGACTAAAAAACTTAAACAAGATGTGACAAAAAGGGTATTTTCAATGCGAGATTAAAGGGCGTTAAGAAAGAAAGAATAAACTTAGTAATAATACTTATATTTATTGTTTTAACATATATTAAAGATTATTTTGATGTTACCTCTCAGTTACTACAATTATGATAGAGAAAAAAGATATTTCATTAATAGTTGAAGAACATGCAAACCATTCATAACGACCCCTTTCTCTACTATGCTCGAATATTTACAGAGGTATTATTATAAGATAATTATTATTTTTTAGTATAAAAGTATTATCAGTTGCTAATGATGACTTATATTAACATGAATTCAATTCAATTTCTAACATAAGACAAAAATCAATGGGGTACCCCAAGATGATTATGTACATTATTGAGCTGAGAAATTTATGAATGTTGTAATTAAGAAATACAATTGAACAACATGGTTATACTTATGAAACCCATACAAATTTGCGAAAAAGGCATTCAAAACTACCTCTCAAAAACATCTGAATCATAATTTATTTATTTTGATTCATTAAATAAAATAAACCACTCAAAATAAATAATGAAAGAAATTCTCACAAATTGAATGTGTGAAAACTTGATTATATTCAAGCCTTTTTTTTTAATTGATAACTCAAAAAATACAAGAATATAATTATTACAATATGGTTGTACTCAATGAAATGCTGCATAATACATGCAGTCAACCACCCCAAATACAAAATGAAAGCTACTTAAAACAAAATTTAGCAGTTCACAATTAGTGGATATTTAAAAAAACATGATTTTACTCTTACGTTTCTTAAGCACAAACTAAAAAAATATAGGAGTAGCACCAATACAACATAGTTTTACAGACTGATATGTTTCAAAACAGATGAAGTAAAACACTTCAAATAGAAAATGCAAGCTTTCTAAAGCACATTTCTACCGTTCTAACTAATTAGATTATTAAAAATATGGTTTTACTCCTGCATATCTTGAACACAAACTCAAGAATGCAAAAGTATAATTAGTAGATGGTTGTATAGAAGGAAATATTGCACAATACAAAAAGTAAAACACTATAAATAGAAAATGCAACCCTCTTAAGGATTTGTTTGAGAGAGCTTCTCCTTTTCTAAAGTTTCCTTCGAAAACAACTTATGAAAAAATTGTGGTATAAAGTTGATGTTGATAAAGTCCACACTACTATTTGAATAGAAAATTTTTTGTTTGCTTATTAGCATCAAAAAGATCTTTAGTACCTTTTGTCTATGCTATTAGTTGTAGCTTTCATAATACAAAAGACTAAAATGTCCCAATGGATGATAGGATGAGCAAATTAAAGCCTTTATCATTTTATTTATTTATTTATTATTAATCATGTATTTTCTTGCAACTTTACATTTATCTATATTAACTATGTCGGATATCTGTGGAATATTATTGAATGAGTGAATTGATTATTATGTACACTTAATGATTTAAAACATCATGAAAAAAAATTGAAAAGTATATTTAAAAAAAAAAATTGATGCTTAACTCATGAAATTAGGAAGATGCTTGCTTTATTGAGCTGCAAAACTAAAAGAGTTAATGTTGTTTTTCCTGCAACTAATATTAATGAGCAAATTAAACTCTTTAACTTTTGCTCCAATTTTACTTTTTATGGTAATCTTCTTCATCATTCCTTTGTTGATTTATTATAATTATTTCTAAATTTTCAGTTAACAACATTTTTTAGATTTCTAATTGCTAGCTCTCAAATCTTATTATTCATCAAATTTGTTCAGTTAACAACATTTACCAAACAACTAAGACTCATATTTCAAAATTATAATTGCTATATGCTCTTTGCATAATCTATTCAATCATCCTTCTAGCTTTACTACATTTCTAAATATAAATAGATGGTTAAAATTCTATGCAAATCCTGGAATTCTCAAAATACAATAAAACTAAATTTATAATCATCAACATTTCCTTCTTGCATTGTAGAATTAGTTAGCAGTCACGAGCTGAAGCAGAAAAAAGACTTCATCATTCCTGATCATCTCATGATCCATGATTTAGCTTTCACTAACAACCACTAAATTCTCATTTACAATCACATCAAACTTTGTTGAGAAATTAGGGCGAACAAAAACAAGAATCGACACAAATCCAGAAGAACACACAGATATTTAAGGAGGTTCGACAATGATGCCTACGTCCTCGGGAACAGAGCGACAGCTTTCCTTCAATTCCATAAAAAAAGAAGTACAAAATACAACATATGCCCTAGGGTTACAAAAAGACATATATATAACACTGGAGCACAAAATGTAATTCCAGAACTACCCTATACCGTACCGCGAGGTGTTTGCTCCGCACCCCCAACTCACATAATGAAACTTTCTCGATTGGAAAGATTCTTCTGCTCCGCTCTGCTTTGCTCCAACATCTGTCCCTTATATGGTAAATGAGTCATACCTAACAAATCTTCACATTGGCGAATATCCAGCCCCTTAGGAGAAATACATCATGGAGTTTCTTCCACACTGAAGTGGGTTGGACCACAATGCTTCTCTAACAACTGCAAACATTCAACAAGTTAAAGCAATGCAAGAGCTTGTTGATAGTAATTGGCTTGGTCAACATATCAGCTATATTTTCATCAGTATGAACCTTCTGCAACAGTATCTCACCAGAAGCAATAAATTCTCTGATCTTGTGATATCTGACATCAATATGCTTGGTTCTCACATGGTACACCTGGTTCTTAGTTAGATAAATGACACTCTGACTGTCATAATGCAATTGAACTCCACCTTGCTCAACGCTCAATTCCTTTACTAGCCCAGCAAGCCATAAGACTTCTTTTGCAGCTTCAACTATTGTCATGTACTTAGCTTCAGTTGTAGATAATTCCACAATATACTGAATTATTGATTTTCAATATATAGGTCATCCACTAAGAGTAAACACATATCTAGTTGTAGACTTTCTGACATCCAAATCAACTGTAGTCTGAAAAACGTACCCCACAACTGAAGGATCATTCTGCTGACTGCCAAAAAAAAATTTCATGTTCTACAGTACCCTTTAGATATCTGAAAATCCATTTAACTGCTTCCGAATGTCGCATTCCTGGTTTATACTTGTATTTGCAGACTTGACTAACAGCATGAGCCAAATCAGGGCGAGTACATACCATTGCATACAACATACCATACATACCATTGCATACATCAAGCAGCCAACTGCACTGTCATATGGAACATTTGTCATGACTTCGATTTTTTATCTGTCTTAGGACACTGTTCTGATGAAAGCTTAAAATGATTTGCAATGGAGTGCTCACAGGCTTTGTTTTGCTCATCTCAAATCTGTTTAGTACTTTCTCAACATAACCTCGTTGAGATAAACATAATCGTGTTGAGCCTCTATCTTAATGAATCTCCATTCCAAGAATCTTTTTTGTAGGACCCAAGTCTTTCATGTCAAATTCCTGGCTTAATTAAGCTTTCAAACCACAGACATCATTCATATTCTTTGCAGCAATTAGTATATCGTCAACATACAGTAACAGAAAAATAATATAATGGTCATCAATGCTCTTCACATAAACACAATAATCATACTCACATCGCTTGTAGCCAATCTAAATCATGTAGAAGTCAATCCGCTTGTACCATTGTCTTGGAGACTGTTTCAACCCATACAATAATTTTCTTAATCTGCAAATCAAATGCTCATATCCAGGTTGAGTGAACCCTTATGGTTGCTCCATGTAAATATGCTCCTCCAAATCACCATGCAAGAAAGCAGTTTTAACATCCATCTGCTCCAAATGCAAATCCCAAATAGCTACTAATGCAAGCACTGCCCTGATTGATGTTTGACCACATGAGAAAAGATTTCATCATAATATATCCCCTTCTGTTGTAAAAATCTCTTTGCTATCAATTGAGTCATGAACTTTTCCCCTTCTTTTTCTGATATTGTTAGTTTCCTTTTGTACACCCATTTACACCCAATAGTCTTCTTTCCCTCAAGAAGTTGAACTAGCTGTCATGTGCGATTTTTCTGCAAAGACTCCATCTCCTCAACCATTGCACCCATCCATTTCTCTTTCTCCTGACTAGTGATAACTCCTTGATAAGTGGCTTGATTTTCGCTGCTGATGAGAAATGCACAAGATATCAAGTCTTCATAACTCAATATGTTATGAGGCCTTATATTAGTGTGTCTATCTGTCTCTGGCTAGATTGTAATTCTGCAAATTATCTGTATTGGAGTCACCAGGTGTTGTATTTGAACCTTCAACTTTCTCAGTTATTTCTGGATGTTGTTCTAATGCCATCTGCACTGCATCTGAACTGGAATTGTTCCCTTGCACCTTGTTTTGATTTTGTTGCAACATAGACTCTTCATCAAAAACTGCATCTCGACTGATTGTCATATTCTTTGCAATAATATCCTAAAACTTGTATCCTTTCACACATTTCTTGTAGCCCAGAAAGATGCACTCTTAGATTTTACATCAAGTTTTGATCATTCATCTCCAAGTACATGCGCATAAGCATGACAATAAAAAATTAGTAAATGATCAAAATTAACTGGATTACCTGTCCATACATCTTCTGCAACCTTGCCACCTAACGATGCTCGAGGTGATCTATTGATGAGATAACATGTCATATTCACAGTCTCTGCCCATAAACTCTTAGGAAGTCTTGCATTTAGTCTCAAGCATCTTGCCCTTTCAGTTACTGATCTGTTCATCATTTCTGCCACATCATTCAGCTGTGATGTCTTGCGCACTAAAAAATGTCTCTGAATCCCATGCTCCTCACAAAATTTTTGAAACTGTGAATCTGTGTATTATGTGTCATTAGCAGACCTAAGATACTTGGTCTTTCTGCCAGTTTGGTTCACCACCACATCTTTCCACAGCTTGAACTTGGAGAAGACTTCAGATTTCTGGTTCAAGAAATACACTCAAACTTTCTTGGAGAAAACATCAATAAATATAACAAAATACTGAGATCCTCTCAATGACAATTCTTTGGTAGGGCCCCGTACATCAGAATGCTAATAATAAAGAATCCTTTCACTTTTGTGCTTTCTAGTCGTAAAATTGACTATAGTTTGTTTTCCAAGAACACAAAACTTACAAAGATCTTGCTTGCAGCTTTTAACACCATGCAACAAGTTTCTTCTGTGCAATTTCGTCATCCCACGTTCACTAAGATGACCCAGACACATAAGCCATAGCTTTGTATTATCATCATCTGACTCCACATAATGAACTTCACCTACAACTGTACTCTCTAACATTTTGTAGATATTACATGCAATTAACTTTCCTTTCATCACAGTCAGTGCATCCTTAACAATTATGATGGTTTCCCTATCTTCATCTGTCTTATGAATAAAATCATTTCTATGTAAAGTGCCCATGGAAATCAAATTCTTCTTCATATCTGGAATATGTCTGACATCACATAATATTCTAACAGTATCATCATACATCTGAATTATGATTTCACCAATATCAATAATATTGCAACATTTATCATCACCTAAATAGTCTGAGCTAGAATTAGTTAACATGTATGAAGTAAATTATTCCATGTTAGATGTTATGTGATAAGAGCATCCTGAATCAAGATCCATGCATCCATGAACTGAGTTGATGAAACTGAAAGTATATCACCATCACTGCAATTTGAATTGTCACTACGCACCATTACAGACTTAGATGATGCATCATGTTTCTCCTTAGTCTGCTTCTTGAGCTTTGGACAATCTCTCTTCATATGAACCGGCTCCTTGCACCGGCTCCTTGCACTTGTAGCATGCACTTGTAGCAATGAATCGTCTTTTTGTCTTTAGACTTTGATCTAGAATTTCATCTTGCAAAACCCTCCTCTTTCTTCCTTCCACGATCCTGATTACCCTTCACATATAAAATGTCGCTATGAGAGTTTTCCCCTGCATTCTGCTTTCGCTGGTTGTGAGCCAACAATGCTCTTAGGGCTATAAACGAGTCGAGCTTGAGCGAGCTCAGGCTTGGCTCGTGTTCGGCTCGTTTGAAATAGCTCGTGTTCGAAATCGGCTCGTGTTTGAAATTGGCTCGTGAACAATGTGTTCTTGTTGGACTCGAATTAAATATTAGTGTTCGTGTTCAGCTCGAAATTGGCTCGGACAAATTAAATTGAAAAACATAGATGTAAAGTGTGGGATTTGAACCTAGACCAAATGTATACAAAAAAAATACTAACCACATTACCACACGAGATGATATGATTTAAACTTAGATATAAATACATATAATATATTATTATATAAATAATATATGTAATATATTATTATATAAATAATTATATATTTTTTTAATTCTTTAAAAACTTGTTCGTGTTCGGCTCGTTTACTTAACGAACGAGCTAAACACGAGCTGCTTAACGAGTCGAACACGAGCTGTTCACGAACAACAAGCTTTTTTGACAGCCCTAAATGTTGCAGTGATCTCATCAACTTTAATAGTTTTTTTCTCATATGTAAGAGTAGTCATCAGGTGTTCATAGGAAAAAGACAATGAACACAACAAAATTATTGCTCGGTTTTCATCCTCAATAGTCACATCAAGCCGTGATCTCACATCGAGCCGTGATAAATTTTGGTAACTTAGTAGAGAAATTTGGTAACTCAGTACAAATTTCTCTATTGAGTTACCAAAATAGCTCGGTTTTCATACTCAAGACTTTACTACGTAGAGAAATTTGTAAGCAGTAGATCAAGTCTGTTTGGGGCAGCTGCAGCTTATCCAGCTTCTGCTGATAAACAGCTTATCCTGATAATCTGCTGATGAGCAGCTGATCCGGATAAGCTGTCTGGCTGTTTGGTTGGCGCTTATGGAAAAAGAAAACAGCTGATTCCTGATTCTGGAAAAATGATCATTCTGCCCCTGTTCTGAATAAGTTGTTTAAACAGAACTGTGACCGAACAGTTCATAGAAAGATGAACAATTATATATTTTTTTTAGTTGAATAAACAATCTGTGTAGCAGAATTTGTTATTTTCTCAACAAAATTAAAGATCAAGTGTTAAGACAAGAAAATACTGTTCTTCATTTACACAATTATATAGCTCTCTAAAAAAATAAAGAAGACCTGCTCACTCTGTTTACAATACTCAAGTATTTAATGGTTAAAATGAACTATTTCGCATCATCTGATGCCCCAAGAAATAGTATTCCCAAAAGATAATAATTTCTGCCATGCCTAGAACAGCCAACCAGCAATTCAAAATCAGGAGAATCATATTCACATATCTATTACTGTCTAATTTCATCATATTTCAAATCCAGAAAGCTCCACAACCCTCAAATAAAGTTCCACGTAGAAATCAATACAAAAATATAATGATAGTTGATATTAGACCAATTCCACTGTCTCAGATAAGATAGGGAATGCAAGAAGTTCGTGACTCATGAATTCTTAATAAATAGAGTATCAAGAGGATATGAAACATTAAAAATAATTGCTCCTACTGATTATTGCTTTTACTAGCAGCATCTTTATCTCCTAGTTTATAAGATACAACTTATGAAGCCAGTTTTTAGTATCATGCTAGTGCAGATCTCTAATTGAGAACAGGTTGAAAATTTTATAAATAATGAAGTAAATGCTTAAAGCCAAAAGAAAGCTTTGGTAGTAAAGTCTCCATATTGTCGTTTGCTGCAGAAGGAGAAAACCAAATGGCATAAAATATTTCCTTTTGCTCCTGAAAGAAACAGTGATGCAACCCTATCTAAAATGTTGCCCATCTCAAATGCTTGCATATCGAAACTTCCCTGAAGCTGGAACCAACAGGCTCCATCTCAGATGCAAGGATGGTTTACACGAAATAGTGGATCTACATTTACACGAGCAATACTTGCCTCCCAACAACTGGATCTAGGTTTTTACTCATTCCAGATTCACCGCAAAGTCCAAAATCAAGAAGCCATTCGGTGAAATGGGGGAGAAGGAGGAGCGGAGGGAGGAGAAGACATTCCTTACCTGCGGAGCGAATTCGGGTATCGACGGAGGCACAATCGAAGCAGTTCGAAGGAAGGTTAGGGATGTCGCGAGACTGTTTTGCGAGGGCAAACGTGTAAAAGCTTCGAGGCCAAATGCGGATCGCGGATATACCTGCGATCCGCGTGTAATACAAAATATAAAACCTGGTTTCAAAAAATGCTGCTAAAACATGATAATCAAATAGTAAGACGGCCTTCTCAAAACTCAAAACACTGCCGCACTTTTAAGCTGCCCCAAATTACCCCTAAGTTTGCTCAAAAGAGCCCTATTTCTTACCTTTTTCGCGTCCTGTAATATCCCTTATATTTTCAGCACCCACGTGCAATAAGAAAGTTCCAATATTCCTTCCAGTAGATTCCCTTCCAATTCCTCGCCCACGCTCCGCCGCCCGACTGTCTCCAGCGCCGAAAAATTTCGCTAGACTGCCCGCTGCTTGCGTTGTCCAAACCACTTATGCCTTTCGCGCCTGATCGCAATAACTGCCCGCAATTAGCGAACTCCTGCATAGGCGATTCGCAAACTCGTCTGTGAAACTCTCGCCTGGTTGTCGAAGCCCTTCCCGGAATGGAAAAATATTACATCAGGTCTTCTAAGGTCGAGCTACGTTCGGATTATAATATTCGGCCGTGTTACGGGAATATTACATCCGTGTTATTTGTAAAAATGATATGTTATTTGATTATTATATGGTGTTATTCGATTATTTTGCGGTGTTATTAGAATATTCTCCTACATTATTTCATTTGGGGCTTTGTTATTCAACATATTTCTCAGTGTTATTTCAATTTCCACTGTGTTATTGAAATAACACACACTGTGTTATTGAAATAACACAGCCCCAAATCAAGTAATGCGGGGGAATATTCCAATAACACTTCAACCCCAAATCAAGTAGCACGATTGAATATTCCAATAACACCGCAAAAAAATCAAATAACATCATATAATACTCGAATAACACATCATTTTTACAAATAACGCAAATGAAATATTCCCGTAACACAGCCAAATATTCCAATCCGAATGTAGCTCTACGTTAGGTGTAGCTCTACGTTCTACGTTAGGAGTCCTGATGTAATATTTTCCTCCCCGAACAGCTATCGCTGAACTGCTTCGCAAGCCTTGTCTTCATCCCATTGATTTGTCGAAGCCCTGCCTTTCGCGAATTCCTTCTGAAATTCGCCTCGCTGGTCTTCTCCAATCTTCTCTTTGCTACGAACCTTTCTTGCGTGAACGACGAATTCGCTGATTCCCAACCCTAGCCAAACTTACTTCTTCGTCCCTGCGCCGATCTCTTTTATGCCTTAAAACCTCGCTCTGAATACCACTTGTTGAGAAATTAAGGCGAATAAAAATAAGAATCGACACAAATTCAAAAGAACGCACAAAGATTTAACGAGGTTAGGCAAAAATGACTACATTCTCGGGAGCAGAGCGACGACTTTCCTTAAATTCCAAAAAAAAGGATTACAGAATACAACATATGCCCTAGGGTTAACCCTGGAGTACAAAATGTAATTACATAATTACATCTGTACTGTATCATGGAGCGTTGCCCCCGCACCCCCAACCCACATAACAAAACTCGCCCGATTGAACAGATTTTTCCGCTCCTCTTCATTTCAGCATATGTTCATATGGTATACGAGTCATACCAAACAAACTTTATCTCTAAGATTTATCTTATACTAATTTTCACCACAAATTATTCCATTTACCAAACAACTAAGTCTATTCAAAACAATTAATACCAAAAAAATCTGAACCAAATGAACAATGAATCAATGCTTGCAGTATCTGATATTTCTCCAATGATTTGTGGCATTTGAATGCATGGGCTTCTTAAACGGAACCAAGATCATGGTCATGTTATGCATCCTTGTCCTACAACAGTTGACAGAGCCAAACATCAAACAAATACTTTCTCATGCACATCGGAGAGACTGTTGTCATGCAATCATAAATATGCATAACTTTAGATCAACTATATATACATAAATACTAAAATTCAAAACCTCGAGAATATAAGAGCTATGTATTTATCACGTGAAGGAATCATATGGATAAACCATACTAAAAATAAAATATTGAGAGCATACCACAGAAGAATTTTATCATATATTATTCCACCTAGTGATCTTCTAAGGATACTAAGATTTTATTTAATTCTTTGCTTGAGAATTATGTTACCAAGTACTAAAACATATATAAAAATTTAAGAAAAATATATCTTCAATGCCAAGATCATTGGCAGGGTTGAATGGTATTCAGAAGCACTCCAAGCTCTTGGCCCATCGCTGCCCTCACGTTGTTTTGCCTTGTATGCCAATAATTCTGCGGATACATTGATTGTTTAGCATGCCAACAAAGTAACACCCAAAAATAAGGCTTAAATTTTGTAATTTTTTATTTAAAAAAAACAGCTCTTTGTTTAGAAATAGTTTCAATGATATTAATTTTCATTTGCTGGAGCAATAATGCACTTGAAAACAATTCATCCGTAGCAAAAATATGAAAAACATCATCCTTTTGAATTGTTAAGAAACAAGTATAATCTAGATTAGAATAACTATACTTCACTTAATCAACACTTGGAATACATCATAACTACAGCCTGCATAAAATCATGATCCTTTCACACAATAAATTAATTAGTTCATGCATTTGCTTGAATGAACCTACAAAATACAATTTTGTCAATTGGCAACCATCAAGGAGAAACCTTTTTGAGTTTATGACAACAAAATGAGCAAATATGTATGGAAGACAGTAGGTTTAAACACATGACTATTATTCTAAATTCTTTTCCAAGGGCTGTCTAGAATAATTAAACGTATTTCTTTACTCTTAACCTTCTACTGATACTAATGGAGACGTTATATAAAATTGTCAAAACAGGACTTATAGGCTGTGCTTGAAGTGCAATCTATTATATCATTAAAATAATTCATCCATCTCCATATAAAGCTTTTATAATTAATTTTCTTAGTCATATTTGCCTTAATAAGGGGCATTTACATATATACCACCTAATTCCTATTTATGTACATATCTATTTCCTAAACTTGACTTTTTATAGTTATAACACCCCAATTTTTCATATCACATAAAAAAATACCAACTTTCTAGCTTTTAAAAATGAATACACATTTTCATGTCTTAGTAAGATGGCATGTATATAACAAGTGAATTTCATTAAGTGTTAGATATGAAAAGGCATGGGCATTGAGTGCTATGTCTGTAAATCAGATTTATTTTTTTAATACATTTACCTTGATATCAATTCTGGAAATATAAAATTACCTTATTACAATATGCCATTACCCTTCCAACCACGAGCGAACATTTTCCAAGATTCTTGAAACTTTTATTTTTCTTACAAGTGTTCTTAAACTCTTTTCTTGGTTCTCTTTGGATGTCACCTTCAATCCATGGTTGAGTTGCAAGGACATGGCATATTGGAGGCTTCTTTCGCGTGAGACAGTAGATTTTGAAGACAATGATAGCATATTTGCATCGAAGAAGAGAGGGGATGTTAAGTTTATCTGAGATTCTAACCATAGTCCTGACGGAAGAGAGATTGGTAGAACGATGAATAAAGCGAAGGAGAATGCATAGCTGTTATGTTTTTTAAACTCAAGAAGGCTGATCGAACCAAAAATGGGAAGAGGGCAAATAAGGGAGAGGCAAGAAACTGGGATGGAAGCAAAAATTTGAATAGGGGCAATGGTGAATAATTTTGAAGGTAAGTTGAACTTTTCCATTTACCAAACAACAAAACACCCTAAAGAAAGGATGGAGAATCCACCTTCCAAAATTGGCCATCAATACCATTTTTGTGGAAGAAAATGTAGGTGCCCACCCAAACGAAGCCTCTATATTTTTTTCGATTTCTTCTATTATTCTAACAATGAAGAGAAATGATTGATAGTCCAGGCAAAATTTTATTCTTCTCGACCAACAAATTGATGTATAAATGTATCTATATGAGTGTTACTCAAATATCTTTTTCTTAGCAGATCATCAATATTACGCTTGGGTCACTATAATCTTGCCAACAACAAGAAAGATATCACTCAAGTATTTCATGAAAAAATTAATCATTATAATTCAGGAATCATAGAGTAAATATTAAAAATAGCGATTGAGAAAACAAAATGTGTCAATAAATTTCACCTAATGTTGTGGTATCAGTTCTTTAGCAGGATATTCAACAATTGCATGAGCTGTTTTGGCTTAAGTTACAGGAATATTAATACTTTTATAAATAAATAATATGATATTTTTGTAATTAAAGTAATTATATCAGGACAACATACCTTCACCGTTACTTTCTCAACTTGCACTATATTTTGAAACTTTTTTAAGAAGCACGTTCTGGTTGGAAGTTAAGGAAATATTAATAATTCTACAAATAAGAATTCTGACATTCTTCTGCTTAAAGTAATACTATCAGTAAATCATGCATTCTCAGCAACTTGCTCAACAACCACTGTGTCTTGACACTTAGCTTTTTTCTTCAGAAGCATATTGTTGCTACTAGTTTAATGAATATTAATAATTCTAAAATAAGAAATCTAAAATGCTTATACTTAAGATAATACTATCAGTAGATTATGCTTTCTTAATGGCTTGCTCAACGATCATTGTTTCGTGACGATTACCTTTTTTTGTAGTTGCTCTCTTTATTCTTTATTTCTGTGGTAATAATTATACAAATAATCGCACAACTAAGTAGTAAGACATGCTTGTCCTTAAAGTAGTGGTATTATCATAACATATCTTCACAATGATTTGCCCAACAACTAGTGTTTGTTTGCACTTAGCTTTTTCTTCAGCTACTTTCTGAGTTCACTTTCTTTTATTTAATGGTACAGACTCCGTTAATAGAGTACCAACTACCACTATCTTTATTGATTATTTATTATTCACAACACTTGTCATGCAACTATATTGGGCTGGAGGAATTTTAGGTTTTGTCTCAGCGTCCAATTAGCTTGCTATTTCCTCAATTGGATTTCAGTGTGCTTATTCCACCATGTATATCCAAATTGGTTGACAATTGGGATTTAGGACTGATTATTTCCTATTATTTTCTTTTTGGACCGGGTTTGATTCAGAAGGGAATGTGCTTATTTAAGTATGTACATGAACTAGCTCACCTCCTACTTTATGCTTGGGCAGGATGACTTTGGGGTGTGCTTATTCTTATATATATCCACTGGTCATTTTATTTTCTTTAGTTATTTGATCTTCAATAGACCTTAATCTTACCTCTACAACACTTATTCTGCTGCTCTTGCTGCTCAGGACTATTTCAATCTCCCTGAGCTTATTGTATATAGATGATTCAAAATCTATCAATCTACACTCAATAAACTTGATCAAATTATAATCTTCTATATTTATTTGAATGTTTACATGAATGCCTGAGGAAGGTGGAATTGGTTCCAACAATGGGATTTTATCGGAAGAAAACTTAAAGTGGTAAGACTGATGAATTCTAGGGGATGAAGAAGAGGTTTTGGAGAATAATGAATAATGAAAATGTCCATAATAATACAGACTCTTCCATAGTTATATCCCTAAAAGAATTAAAAACCTGGATAAAAAATAAAATGTTAATATTGAAATTATACCCATAATTACCTTACATGCAAATGATGTACTTTACTACATACTTAATCATCATACAACTCCAAAAAAATCACACTGCACATTTAGTTTTACCATGCCACTGACTTAGACCACCACATGATAGGAGGTCTTCAATATTGCATGGTAGGAATTAGAATATTTGTGTGCTAAGAATTCCAAACATTTATTACATGGAAAAAATGCATTAGACCGTATAGTCATACAAAAGCCAAAAAACATGATATCTAAAAAATTCATACCATCTTGAGAGAGTCATATCCACTCATGCAGCAAAAAATTTTTTACAGTTCCGACTTGTCAATTAGAGTATCAAACTGATCTATTAAAAACCTCCAAATAGTCTTTGGTCAGTTATTTTGTAAGAACTCGTGTACATTTCTAGCATAAAAAAAAAATCTTTATGTACTCTATAATTATTATATGGGAAAAATAAGTTTATAAGCAAAAAATTTAAGAAAAGTTTTAATTAATTTAGTACTATTCATTTTAAGTTAAGGGCTTTTCATTTTATTTTTAAAAACTATAGATTTGAATATAGAAACAAAATCTGTCCTAAGTTACTTGAGTTCCTCTATTTGGCAGCTCAATCATTAAAGCCACTTCATCAACAATGAACTTCAACTCACCTCCACTAAAAAGATGCTTGTCTCTCAACGCTGCAACATTCCCAAAGGTGAATTGTTAGTAGTACAACGAGTTTAATAGGTGATAACCTACAAAAGTGATGAATAACCCGGTTTCTCAAAATGACAACAACATTCTTAGCGATGCACTTGACTAAATCTTTACATATTGCACTGAAAATTGATGAGAGGAGAAAGTAATTCCTCCAATAACCATTCTCTTGCAAGCTTATCAATACACTAAGAAAATAAATTAATAAGTCAACGCTACTAAAATTCTTAATATTTGTGAGCTATGAAAAAATAACTAATATTTGCAACAACAAAATAATGAAGCCAACCTATGAAAAATATTCAGAATATGTGTGCAATGAAAATACAACCAACACAACATGGTTGTACTTGAGAAATGCTAGAGTACAATAATATACAATATGGTTGCATAAAGGAAATACGAATGTAAGACAAAAAATAACATTTCAATGACATGCAGCTAATGTTTGCAACTACAAAGTAATTTATCCAAGCTATGAAAATATTTAGAATGTGAAATAAAAAATACAACTAATACAAAATGATTGTACTCTAGATAGGCTGGAGTACAATCATATACAACATGGTTATACCGAAGAAATATGCACCCGAGATTTTTTTTTTTGAAAAATAACATTTCAATGACAAATTTATGATGTTTACAACCGCGAATAATGAAGTCAAGCTATAAAAAATATTTAGATAATGTGTTCAATGAAATATGCAGCAAATATAACATGATTATACTTGAGAAAGGTTAGAATACAACCATGTATAACATGGTTGTACAAAAGAAATATGCGCCCAGAACAAAATAAAAAAAAATTTATTGACATAGACGTATTTGCAACTACAATATAAAAAAGCCAAGTAAAAAGAAATATTTTGAGTAAATGTATTGAAAAATAAAAATAATATTACATTGTTGCATTCGATAAAAGTAGGACTTTAACAATGTACAATATGGTCATACAAAAAAAATATGCACCCAAAAGAAAAACTTTTTAATGAAAAATACATGATGTTTGCAGCTACAAAATAAAGAAGCTAAGGTATGAAAAAAGTTCTTAACGCATAAAATGAAAAGTACAACTAGTATAACATAGTTGTACTTGATAAAAATAGTAGCACACCATGTACAACATGATTGTGTAGAAGAAATACATACTAAAAAAACAAAAAAAAAAAAACTACTTAAGGACGAAGACATGATGAATGATGAATGTAACCACAAAATAAAGAGGCCAATAAATGAAAAATATTCAGAACATCAATGCAATAAAAATACAACCAATACAAAATAGTTGTAATCAAGAAAAACTGGAGTACAATCATGTACAACTAAGTTGTAAAAAAGAAATATGCACCCAAAAAATTTAAAAAACAATTTAATGACAAAGACTTGAAGTTTGTAACCACAAAATAAAGAAACCAAGCAATGAAAAATGACCAAAATGTGTGTGCAATAAAACTGCAATCATTATAATATGGTTGTTTTTAAAAAACCTGAAGTATAGCCATGTATAGCAAGGGTGTACTTAAGAACTGTGCACTCAAAAAAAAAAAAATTCAATGACAAGGAACTTATGTATAAAATAATAAAATAAACAAGCTAAGTAATAAAAATTATTCAAAATGTGCGCAATAAAAATATAATAACTACAACAGAATTGTACTCGAGAAATATTAGAGTACAATCATGTACAACATGGTTATATGTACAACATGGTTGTACTTGAGAAAGTTTGAAGTACAACTATGGAAGATATACGCACACAGAAGAAAAAAATAATCAATGACAAAGAACTAATGTTCAGAACAAGAAAAATAATGAAGCGAAGATTAAAAAAATAATGCAAGCAATGAAAAATAACAGTACAACATGGTTTTACTCAAGAAAAGAAGAAGTAGAGCCATACCGTACAAAAGAAAAATACACCAAAAAAACTTTCAATGACAAAAAGTGCAGCCATGTTGCACAAAAAAGAAAATGCACCCATACATAAATCCTTTGAATGATAAAAAGTGATGTTTGCAACCTTGTGTGTATGCACTTAATCGAGAAGAAGGAGAAAGAGTAGTCAATTAGCTATCGTATGTTGTATATTGAAGCAAGCATCTTCTTCGATGCTACCGAAATGATTTGTAAACTGAATGTTGGGTGTTGTGGAGACAAGAAAGCCCTTAATTGAATGTCAACTGCCATGGAGAAAGGGACAAACTTAAAGTGAATGTCGGGGGATGCTGAGAAAAAGACAAAATCTAACTTTGGGAGAAAGGAGGAATGTCGAGTGACAAAGAGAAAATGACAAATCTTAAACCCTAATAATGGAATAAGAATTTAAAACACTTACTATATAATTTGAGATACCAAACGTCTCTTATTTCATACTTTATAGTTTAATACTATTTTTTAGACGTAACAGATTGGGCTTGCCCATTATTTATTTATTTTAATATATTTTAAATATTAGACATGCGTTAGTTTGTGATTAGCGTCCAGATGTAACTTTACATGTGGTCTCCACACATAATATTTTCTCTTCAGGGTGGTTGTGGCATATTAAGCCGTCTCCAGGGCCAGAGGAAACTAATATCTATCAACATTTACCGATGCAAAGCTAGAGTCTGAATTCGTAATGGACTCCAATGATCTTTGCATCCCTTTCTTTTCTTGGGTGGAAAGAGCAGAGAAGTGTCAAAATCGGGACTTAGGACCTTGCCTTTCCATCAGCTCTTCGCCCTTCAGTATACTCAGGTTTCTCCTCTCATAAGCTTTCTTCCAGATTCACTGCCTCGATTGAATCAGCTGGTGTTGTTGGATATCATGGAGAGATTCAGTTGGCTTCTCCTCTTTTAGTTAGAGGGATGTGGTCTGAGGTTGATGGTCGGGAAGCTTCCTTCATTGATAGGTGTTCGGAGGATTCCTCAGCCTTAGATCAAAGGATGGAAGGATTTGACTCCTCATGGTGGTATTCTCTTGAATCCCTTAAGTTCATCAAGGAAGTTTTATGTTGGATCAGTATTAATTCTCCAGTGACATTATTTTGAATGACAACTGAAGTTTTGAAGATAAAATGTATTAGTTCCAAACCTGGGGTTGTTCCGCCTGTTGGATCGCCCTCTTCCTCTTTCTCAGCCTCTACTCTCTATGGAAAAGTGCCGCCACACTTTTTTGTCCTCAACTCTTTCTTTGAAAGCTGAGCATCCTTATCAAACTGACTCTTTTCCTTCACCTCATCAGAGGCAACCCACAACTCAGGATTCATAAGGTTATATTTGTCGGGATTCAATACCTAATTAACAATATGGGGTTGGTGTACAAAACCATTGATATATATTTGCCTAAAATGACTGACTCCAGCACCTTGAGCTGAGGAGGAGCCCTTTCTTCTTCTTGTATGGTCCTCCGGTAAGCCTGGTGGTGATACCCTAATTTTCATAGAACCCCAAGGAAATCAAAGCTTTCAATCTCTTATCTTATTCTCCAAGTCAAAGAAATGGTACTTCAGGGTTGAGCCAAAGACAACATATCCATCCATCTCCATCCTGAATGAGAACATTTGGGAGAACAACTCTTGAGACCACAAGATCTCCATCCAATGCAAGTAAATAATGTAAGCCACAATAATTGAATTTGACTTGATTTGGGAGGGATAACTCTATTGTGATTCAGTATCGACCTGATTTTGGAAAAAAAGGCAGCCGAAGTCCCCATCGGGATAGGTATTGATAGAAAATCATGTCATATCCCAAGTAATCGGTTGCTTAAACCTCCGACTCCACCTGCACGAGCACAAAACTTGTGTCACACGCACAAGTATCATCTAGGAATCCCGTGAATTGGTCGCTCGGCCATCCTCACTATACCAAACATCTGTGGAGAATATTTTGAAGCCATGGGAGCTATGGAAGAAAATCGACCAAAGGGAAGGAATTGTAAATGAAAAAGTACAAACTTTTTTTTCCATCAAAACCTATGTATAGGATATACAGGGAATTTGAAATTCCTCCAACTTCAAAAATCCACATCAAATAGGCAAAAAAATTGAGAAAACACAATGATACAAATTTTTGAAAATTGACAAATTAAAATTTTCCTTATAAAGTACTTTACAGAGGGGTCATCAATCATCTCTGGCAGCACTAAATCACGGCTCATAAGGCTAGAATACAACGCACCCCCCTCCCCGCCCCACCTCACAAACTTAAAATTTTTTATACCCTCTTTTTCCTCTCAAACCCAAGAAAAAAAGTTGGTTGCCCGGTCTTCTGCCAGCTCAATGTGGAAGGTCGCCACTTCAGCCTGGAGGGTATTCATATTAGCATAGTGGACCGTCAGCTCCTACAAGTTTGGTGTGGTGGTTTCCCTCTAGCGCTAGCCTCCCGAGCAAACAACTTTACCTTCTTGTTCTTTTTGTGAGCTAACGACTCATGGGAACCACACCGATCGTCAATTTCTCTCTGAGCATCCTCCTGGGCTAGTAGAAGACCAAGTGCACCTACACCTAAAGTAAGAATAGAAGGCCTGTCTGTTATCCCTAGAGTTGGTAGTTGGCCGACTTCCGTGGTTGGGGAATCGATGATATGCACAAATTTCTCTACATAAGACAATCATATGATAGGAATAGAGTAAGGAATGTAATAGCCATATAAAAGAGAAACAATTATTTATTAATCAATCTTGTTATCTCCAAAGTGTGAAAACTCTTGTCAATAGGCGGTAAGTGTCATAACCTAACTCTATGCAACCCATCATATTGAGGCGTGTTGCCTTGTGTGAGATCATAAAAGATAAATTATTACCCAAGATCAATTTGGAAGGAATTTTATTTACTTATTTTTCTTAAGTTTTCATAAATGCGGATCCACTAATATCATTAAATAAATTAATTAAAAATAACTAAAATTCATTCAGATCATATCAATATACAACAAAATAAAACATATATAACAATCATAGTTTAATCTCTCTAAAATTTAAAAAAATAAAGATCACCATGACTCTCACAAATATTGATCTAAGATACCGACATATCTAATATTACGTTTTCACCAGTGACACGAAAGTCTCTAATATACCTGAGCCTTACTCTTCCCCGAAATAACTCATGTGACTAAAGTAGGGGTGAGTAATCGCAGCTCAGTAGGCTACCCAAAATAAACTGTAGTTTTTAATATTTTTTTTAAAATAGAAATGTGTTTAAAGAAGAAAAATCAAACATGGTGAAGCATCATGTATAATATCTATCACAGTGCCAGAACAAGAAATTATAACTGCAGCAGACATGTGCTGGGTAACATTATAAACAACATGATATCACAAGTGTAGGAAAATAACATGAAAATAAAAATGCATTTCTTTATTTAAATTATTTTAATATTTTCTCTTCAACCATTATACCTCCACTTCCACTTAAACATCCACTGCTTATAATTCTCCTATGCCCCTTATAACTCCACTTCCGCTTATATTATCCCGATTTTTTATATATAAATAGATGTAAAATGCGATATATGCGATTAATTTCCTTAATAGATATTCTTAATTTGCAATAATGTCAAAAAATTGGCGTCAAACAAAATCTAGGTAAATCTTTCACTATGAAACAAATAAGAATGAAGTTATAATTTTAAATATGAGATACTACACAAGTATACGTATCATTATCAAGTAATATAGAACTTTCTGATTAAGTCCCGAATATCGAACCCACGAGGAGAACTAGATTTAGATAACAAAATTTTACTTAGCAATATATTTTTACATAAACTTAAGATACTAAATTAGGAATGAAAGTTCGATTATTTCTATAATTTTTTGATAATTTGAACATAAAGCAAGCAACTAATTGACTTAACTAAAATACTTGCAAGATGAAGGAAACATAAATAAAATATATTTTTTCTTATCATGAATTAGTGAAAAAAATAAATATTTTGTTGTGGAAGTATGCTAAATGTGTTATGTCAAATATGATTAATAATATTCTTTACCCTTACTTGAGATGCTATAAAGAAAATTGGCTAATTTATAGCTTGAAAAGTTCTAAAGACCGGTTAGGCAACGAAGATACTAGCTCTCACTCTAAAGTTTTATCTTCTCCATCCACCTGAGGGCTAACATCTCGTATCAAAGCCTAAAACTAAAAATCAAATTGGGGGCTTTAGTCTGTTACACTAAAGTCCTCTAATTATACACCATTGAAAATTTTATTTCCCTATTTAATTGAACTCAAGCCCATGAACTACATTCTCATTCATGAATCAATATGTGATTCCAACCATTTGTTGACTGAGACAACACCATCTCGGATCTTACATGTTCTCACAACAGGTATTAACATCTTAATTGGTCAAATTAAGAAGTAAATGAAGTGCAAGGTTTTGAATCATCACAATTTCTTCCAACATTAAAGTTTAATACTTCACACAACTTCCTTTAAATATTTAATCACTTATCATTTTAAGAAAAAAGATAAAAAAGACTACTCAGAATCCATGGAGAAAACACAACTACACATGAGTTTAAAAGTAGAAATCATGCACACAAACAAAAAATTTAAATTAAAACCAATTTTAGACACAAAGATAAATACTTATCTCAAATTCTCTCCATCAAATGTTTTGAAGTTCCTTTGAATTCTCTTTCTTTTCTGAAAATACAAACTAACACTCAAAATAAAATAAAATAAAATAAAGGTGGTCGACGGCGGCTGATGGATGGCTGGCCGCCGGCGGTTGGCTTTGATGATCCAAATATTCTTTAATAAAAATCTAAAAGGTGTCTTGGTGTCTCTTCAAAATGTGTCTCCATTCAATGAATCATCCAGAATTTGGCTCCTCAAAAGCCAATTGAATTAATTTTCGTGTCCATGGGCTATTTCCCATGTGCTATTTCCCATGTTTTTGGCTATTTCCCATGTTTTTATTAAGGGTTGCTTCAAACAACTCTTCAAAAATTTGCTCAAATTAAATAATTCCTCAAGTAACTACTTATGGCGCTTAGGCGCGGACCCTCTGACGCTTAGGCGCCCCTGTTTATTTTTGTTTTTTTATTCATTTTGCTCCAAATTTGACCATTTTTCACTCATTTTAGCATTTTATATCCATTTGATTGTACCTACAAGAAAAACATACAAATATCTTTCATTAAAGCGCAATATCTCAAAAATAGATATAAAAATGTGTATAAAAATATTATATATTTTAAGTGTATCATTATACCACCACTTGTTCGCATCTTTTTAAGCGTATCAAACACATAGATGGATAATTATATAAGTACAAAATTACCAACACTGCCAGTCACCTCAAAGAACCCAATGATTTTTGGACTCAATTTACAAATCTAGGTACCCCTTTCATGGGACTATCTTCAAAAGTATAAAATCTCCCCCCTTAAATTCAACTGCTCAATGTTTTGGGTCATAATACTTTCTATTTCTATCCTGCATTGCTCTCAATCTATCATTGATTAGTCTGATATTTTCAGTGGTATCATATACAAAATTAGAGCCCATTAATCCTTTTTCATCCACCTTTGTCCAAGTTAAAGGTGTCCTACACCTTGTACCATATAATGTCCCATATGGTATCATCATATCAATAACTAAGTGAAAGCTATTATTATAGGCAAAGTCAATCAAAGGAATATGATTCTCCCAGCTCCCTCTAAAATCAATTGCACTTAATCTCAATAAATTCTCTAACATCTGAATAATCCTCTCATATTGAACACTACCTTCAGCTGAAAAGTTGTACGAAAGTATAACTTAGTTCCTATACCTTCCTAAATACCACTCCAAAATTTAGAAGTGAAACTGTCACCACGATCAGATATAATGATCTTTTTTATCCCATGTAGTCTAATAATCTCACGTATGTATGACCGTGTCAAATTTTCAATTGAATCTATATATCTCAAAAAAAAAAAAATGTGTAGACTTCGTCAACCGGTCAACCAACACCCATATTACATCATGGCCTTACCTAGAAATTGGAAAACCTATAGCAAAATCCATTATGATATCATCCCACTTCCATTCATGAATAAGAAAATGTAGAAGCAAACTGCTAGGTCTCTCATGTTCTACTTTCTCCATCTTATACACATATCAAAACAAACTCAATCACCTTACACTTTAACCGAGACCACTAAAACATCAATATCAAATCATGATACATCTTACTGTTTCCTGGATGAATTGTATATCCAAAATAATGAGTCTTTTACATTTTCTCCTTCCATAGATCACCATTATCAGAAACTCAAATTCCATGCCCACAAGTCAACTTCTCATGGTCATTTACATGTAGCTCATGTCTTCTGTCCAAGTGAATATGATCAACTAATTTGACACACTAATCATATAGCCTTTGAGCTTCCTTAATCCTCTCTTGCAAAGAAGCTTGAACGGTCATCTATGAAACTACTGCAACCGCATCACCAGAATGGATAACCTCCAACTCCAACCTTTACATCCCTTGAATTAGAATCTCATCAAATGTAATCAAATAATCTACAACACTAATAGTTTTTCTGCTCAAAGAATTAACTACCACATTTGCCTTACGAGATTGATATATAATATTGAATTGGTCACTCTAGCCATCTCCTCTATCTCAAGTTCAACTTCTTCTAAGAGAAAATGTACTTCAACCTCTGATGATATGCACAAATCACACATCTTACTCCATATATATAATGTATCCAGATTCTTAATGTAAATGTGATAACTGCCAACTCCAAATCTTGAGTAGGATAAATTTTCTTGTGCAGTTTCACTATCTGGACGTATAAGCAATAAATTTCTCATTCTACCGAAACACACAACTCAATCCTCTCAAAGAAGCATCAACGAACAACTGAAAAACCTCAACATAAGTTGGAATTATCATGTAGGCGTTGACACCAAACAATCCTTTAAGTTCTGAAAATTAGCTTCACACTCATGTGTCTAGTAAAAAAGAACTATTTTATGAGTCAATCTAGACAGAGGAACTACAATCTGTGAAAAACGTTTAACAAACTTCCTATAATAATATGGCATGCTAAGAAAACTATGAGCTTCAAACATTATAGTTTCTCTTGGCCAATCAACAATTACTCGCACCTTCTGGGGATTAACTGAAATACCATTTTCACTCACCACATGGCCTAAAAAATAAATGGATTTTAACTAAAATTAACATTTCAAGAACTTAGTATATAGTTGATGTTGCCATAATGTCTCTAACACCAATCTCAAATGAATTGCATGATCTTTAGACTTGGAATACACCAAAATAACATCATTAAAAATAATAATAAATTGATCTAAATATACTTTGAATGCACAGTTTATCTGATCCATGAATATAGCTGGGACATTAGTCAAACCAAAAGACATGACCAATTACTCATCGCAATCAACACAAGTACTAAAAGTTATCTTTGTTACATTTTCCTCCTTCACTCTCAACTGATGATGCCCAAATCTCAAATCTATCTTTGAAAGCACAGATGCACCTTTAAGCTGGTAAAATAAAATCATCAATTTTAGGCAATGAATACTTGTTCTTGATGGTTACTTTATTCAACTCTCTATGATTAATGTACATATGCAACATACTATCCTTCTTTCGCACAAAGAACTCAGGGGCACCCTAAGGAGATACACTGGGACTGATAAAGACCCTCTCTAATAACTCGTGCAGCTGTATTTTCGACTCTTGTAGTTATTTAGTTGACATTCTTTAAGGAGCCTTCACACCAGGAGATGTACAATGTACAACTTCAATACAAAACTCAACTTTTATCTTCGGAGGCAAACTCACCAATTCTTTAGTAAAAACAGCTAGAAACACCCTCACCACAATAATCTTTTTAATAGTTACAATGGCTTTACTCTTGTCTTTCACATAGGCAAGAAATACATAATTTTCATTCCTATATAATTTATTAACCTATAGAGATGATATCAAAGATGATAGGACACCTCTGATATCTTAGAAATAGAATGTAAAGCCACCCTCTTCTGACTACAATCAATAAAAGTTTTATATCTACTCAACTAATCCATACCCAAGATAACATCAAACTCATTCAAAGGTAATACAATTAACTTAGATTCCAACTTCATATCCAAAGTCTTAATATCATAGATAAAAGCTTGATTAACAATTAAATAATCTCTAATGGGTAAATGAACAAAAAAATCAAAAGCTATAGGAATAGAAAGGATGCTTAAGCAAGCAAGAAATTTCTAAGATATAAACGAATGACTATCTCTTGAATCAAACAAAATTCTACAAAGTTGCGGAGAAATGAAAGTTGTACCTGTCATAACATCGGATGCATCATTAGCCTTCTGCAAAGTTAAACTGTAATCTTTAGGATGAGTTGGGATAGTAGCAATAGGAGTAACATACTCTAACTCTCTCCCATCTACCTTCTAGAGAACCTCCCACCACCTCTACTACATGATCCTTCACTAAAAGTTCTTGATGGGATCACCTTCTGTTATCTATCAACCATCTGGTCTACTCGAGTATCAAATCTACTTTCAGATGCTTTATGAGGACTCTATGCTATCTTGTGGCCAGACTAACCAAACTTAAAATATTGCCTAAAAATTAAATAGGATTGACCGTGTTGCCTCCTTTCACATGAAGTACAAACTGGAGCACTACTCATCAAGATGGACGAACCATTGCTCCCATAAACTCTAAAACCTCTACCCGAGTCATACAACTCAAATCGAATCTTCTTCCCACTATCATCATTTCTAAAAGACTCCCCCTAAATCTTTTATGGCTCACATTCATATGCTACTAAGTAGACATCGAATATTTTTCTATAAATCTTGCCCTCTCCACTAACTCACAGAAATCTTTGATCCTGAATGGAACAAGTGGATGTCATAAGTTATCCCCGAGTCCTCTCAAAAATATATAGCACTTCTCCTCTAGAGTACTAACTAACCTTGGAGAATATCTCGCTAATACAGTAAACTCAGTCTCATATTACATTACCATCTTAATCCCTTGAACCAATCATAGTGAGGACTCCTGCATCTGTTGTTTAGTTGATGAAGGTACAAACCAAACTGTGAATGTATTAGTAAATTGTTCCCAAGTAATCTCAATGTTTAATTTGCTTGAAACTTCTCTCTCTGCTGGCCTAGCCAACAATGTTCGGCTTCATCATCAACAAAAAACACGATTAGGGGTATCTTACAGCTCTCCGGACACTGCATTATATCGAAGGATTTCTTTAGTCTCAGTAGCCAATCCCTAGCTACTTGAGGCTCCACTACTCACTTGAAATGAGGCTTGAATCGCAAGAATAACTTCCAATGTTTATCTCCATCCTCTACTCTCGAAGTAGACATTTTGTTGTAGAAGCATCGCCCATCAATTGAGTCACCAAACTAACAAAATGAGTAATTGAATCTGACAGAAGAGCTCCAATTGTACTTTATACTGCCCCAATCTAACTGGAACTTTGTTCTGAGTGGAACTTTGTTCATCTGTCATATCCTGATCTCGGGGATCCATAATTACTTAATACTTACACCTGGCATATACATGCAATAACATAATATAGCATACATAAAAGAGAGAATAAAAAGGAAAATTAATGTTAAACTACTCAAAACTCTTATAATCATCTACTAATCAATCTTATGACTAGTGTTAAATTAATTCCTCCAAATTGATTGCTCTGATGCCAAAAATTCTATCGCGACCAAACTCGATGCAACCTATCAAATTAAGGTGGGTCATCTCGTGTCGAGAACATAACGGAAAAATAGTTACCTAAGATTTTTTTGGAAAGAATTTTATTTACTTTTTTTTTCTTAAGTTTTCATAAATACAGAGTCACAAATATCATCAAATATATAAAATAAAAATACCCAAAATTCGTTCAGATCATATCAATATACAACAAAATAACATATATATAATAATCATAGTTTAATCTCTCTAACATGAAAAAAATAAACATCACCACGACTGTCAAAAATATAAATCTAAGATACTAACATATCTTATATCTACTATCACTAGTGACACATAAGCCTCTACTCATTTACCTTATTTGAACTAACACATGCGAGTAAAATAGAGGTGAGCAATCACAGCTCAACAGACTATCCAAAATCTACTGCAGTTTTTAATATTTTAAAAATTAATAGATATGTATTTAAACAAATGAAATTGAACATGGTGGAATATCATGTGTGATATCTGTCATATTGTCAATACAATAAATTATAATTACAATAGTAATGTGTTGAGTAACAATATAAACAATATGATATCATAAGTGCAGGATAATAACATGAAAATGAAAACACATTTTTTTTATTTACATTATTTTAATATTTTCCCTTTGCCCTTTATACCTCCACTTGTTCATATTTCTCATATGCCTCTTATAATACCTTTACTTGTTCACATACGTTCAAGTGTATCAAACATGCAAATGAATAATTACAGAGGTGCAACGGCTTTTATAACTATATTTGATTGCACATAAAATACATCCGCACTTTCTTTTTTTATTTTTGATACATATTTTTCATACAGAAGCATATAACTACTATCAATTTTCACAAATCAAATATCAGAACATGCTATAGAAAGTGGTATAAACCAGTAATCACAATTAATTATGTATTTTGCAAAAAAAATAAATATGAACAAATTGACAGTCATAATTTGCAAAACTACTCAAAAAATGTTCAGAATAATATTTCAATCATTTCTTATTTCACAACAAATTTTATCATGTTTAACATATGTGCCAAAATATATAAAATATTATACAACACAAAATACCCTATGAAAATAAATGTTTTCTATTGATATGTTCATCACTCTAATATATAAAATATAAAAAATTGTGCGCGAAAAGTTTGTGAATCTTCATAAATCATAGTTTGTATGAAATTTCAGCAAATAAAATACCAAAATTTCAATAAAAAACAACAAAATTAAAATCTAATGTTGGTTAATAGCTACCTACCTATAGACAGATAATTTCCCCAACTAACATGACGAATGAAATCGGCTATGACCTCCCGAGTTGACTTTCTTTTTAAAATCTATCATTTTCTCTCTCTGTGCGTGAATGAGGAGTGAGAAATGAGAAAATATATGGGGAATGAAAGGAAATCAAAGCATATGATAATGGATTAAGTTATTTATATAAAATATATTTTTTTATATATTTAATAAAAGGATATAAAAGTAATTAATTGAATTGTTGTACTTATTAAATATACACTTTATAGAAATTTCTTCTATCTAAGACTCTAAAAATTATGGCAAATAGACACTAGATGGTTCCAGAAAACATTTGTTAAAATAATTTTCAAAACTGTCACAAGATGGTTCCAGAAAACTCACTTGTATAATGACGTATTAAATCCTTAAAGAAGACAAATCAAACAAAAAAACAATTTATTTTCCTATTTATGAAGCTCATAAAACAGAGAAAATATGATTGAAATATAATCAAGCACGCTCTTCATTCTCGTGAAGATATTTTATAAATTGGGCATGAAATAAAAATACTAAAAATTAACAAATAAATTGAGCATTAAATTAACTCCAAAAACGTCAAAAAAATATTTATACATAAAATAAACATTTAAGACTTAGCAAATCCCAATATTAGGTCTCAAAAGGTGCACTTGTATACTAAGTAGCACATTACAGTAAGACCGTTGACTGTTTGAGCTTGCCGGTCAAAGGTCGGAGAACCACACCTTCGCGCGACTGAACATGGGACGCCACTGCCGTCTTCTCTTGTTGAGGTGTCGATGAATGAGTCGACCTCTGGCGAATCAGAACTGGGGCAAGTATTGGTGCCCTGGTGATGTGCACCTCAGCCCTACCCCCACCTCACAGAGTGGCAACGAGTCAGACGACTCGCTCATCTCCCCTACCTTTTGCTTCTTTTGCACCGCTCGCTTAACTAGCCTGGTCCGCTCTAGCAGGATCCCTTCTCCTGGACTCTTTGAATCAGTCAACAAACCTTCATCTTTTAACCTCTTTCCTGTCGAATGGCTCTTATCCACAAGCTTCTTCTTGGGAGCCTGCCAAGTACTCTCAGGCTTATTCTTTTTCTCGCCCATGAGAAGATGAAGTTTGTCAGTCGAAAGCCTTTAATTGCTTCCTCATTGGCTGGTCTTTTACCGCTTGCCATCACCATCCTCTGTTAAAACTGACTGGAGCCGGAAATGGTGATAAATAAATGTTAATCACACCCTACTTATAGGGAATAACAACACAAAAATACATAGAATTCAATTATTATAAGTTTTTAATAAATAAATAAATTTTTGTTCATTTAATTCTTTAATTTTTACTTCAGTTTGTACTTTCAAAAAAGTAAGAGAAATATGAACTAAATATGTACATTGAAAATATGACTGTATGAATCTCAAGAAAATTCAATGCATCTCGTTAAGAAGTTACCAAAGGACTACATTGGAACAGTCGAAAACAGAGAAGTTGAGCATCGTTTTATTCGGTCAGAATCATAAGTCGGCTGAAGTAAAGTACAACCGAACAAATAACATTATATACCTGATGTGAGGGAAAGCCTTATGCAATCAACTCCCTCGATCGATTATAGATCATAATGGAACTAATGGTGGTTCTCTATAACGTCTTTCCAATCTTTTATGAATACTCTTGTCCGAATGAGAGCTGCCCATCATATTACGATGACAAATCCTCTGCTAATGGTCGAAGTTCATTCTAATGAGGAAGGCCTTTACGAAGGGTTCTCTCAAGAAGGCCAACCAAAGACTTTCGAGCCACCGAAAAACTTTCAACAAATCGATGGTCTTACATGTGACCGAACGAATATCAGACAATCAAATGCTAGCATCAGTGGATCATTAATACCCAATTTGAAACAGTAATAAATACGAAACTGTGCCAACAACGATTACGAATATTAAAAAATTCAAAATCAATTACAAATATGTAAATGTGTAACAATATATTAACTACTTGTAACATTCATATAAAAATAGAGATAAACATGTAACTTACGGGACACCCCTATAATCTATAAATAGGGGAGTCATTTCTTCTAGGAGAAACTACTGGCTCAATTCTAAGAAAATCTGTGTTATTGCACACTTCACTTTTCTTTCTCTCTCCATTCTACTCATCCTTTTAACGTTTTATTTCTTGGATGTGATTCACATGATATTTTTGAATTCAACAATAAAAATTCTACTTAGCCTTATTTAAAAATTATTCAAATTTGAAAAGAATGCTCTTGAATCTTACTCGAACGCAATTCAAACCGAATTCAAGCTTATACAAACCTACTTCAGAATGACATTTTGAATATAATTCAAGCATGGTTCAAAATATTTTAAACTCTTCTAGAATATGAGCTCCCATTCTTTATTTGAACTTTGTTTAACTCTTATTGCAATTGACTTGCAAAGAAGTAGTTTACAATGAGTAGTAAGATATTTTGGTCAGCCCAAAATTTTAGGAGGGCATGGGAAGTTAAACACTTCTTATTTTTTATTTGAATTAGCAGAATAAAATAAATAAACAGGGAGAAATTTGGTAATTTTTTCCAATAATTAAAAAAAAAAGAAAAATAAGGTTTACGCTAATCCTGAACAGAAATGCAGTTGAGACCGCTCGCGAGCCCTGCAGTCGGTGCTGGCATCTTTTATTAGTCCTCCTTCATAACGCCCATTTCAGGTCTCCCAACACACACTCTCTCTGGCTTCTTTCGATCAAAGGGTATCCGACTTGGAATTTTGATAGATTCCTAACAATAAGCTGCACTTGATCTTCACGAGGTAAATCATAATTTGGTTGCATGGCGATTGCTGGTATCCAATGTACATGTATGTATATATTTTGGTTATGGTTGTTTAGTCTTGATGATGTTCATGTGGTTGTGAATTTAGGTTGGAGGCTATGGAGATTTGTTGGGATTTTATGGAATGGTTAGGGCCGGACGCGTCTTCCTCGGTGCTCATTCTTCTCGATGACCCCGCGGATCTCATGCGCGTCAGCGCTGTTTCCCGATCATGGCGTAGGTTGGGTGAGAGCTCGATCTTTTTTATCGATTGAATCAGAATAGGCTTGTTTTTTGCTTGGTTAGCTTTTTTTTCATTTGAAACAATTCATATCAAAACTTGAGCCAATCTCTTATAATGCTTCTACATTTGTCTGTGAGTAACACTATAAACTTATTAAGAAGAATGGTTTTGAAATAAACAAGGGTAAACTAGAGATAGAAAGATAATCTAAAGTGAGAAGCTCTGAGATTTCACTGGATTATAGAAAGAAAAAAATTTGAGAAAAGATAACTTTTTGTCTGAGATTCAACGTCTGGCATGTCTATCTATAGGCTCGGGTAGAGGCACGGTTTCACAAAAAAGTGCTATGTAAGCTATGAATGTAAAGAGTGCATGGCAGGGCTTTAATGAAGCTTGTTCTTAAATAAAAGAGGTTTGTAGCTCAAAGTACATAAAAGTATATATTAGTTGCTTATTAAGAACTTAATTAATGCATAGTCATTTGCATACTTCACATAAATACATTGAGTATTGGCAAGTAGCTTTTTTGCTTGAGCGAATTGTTTGGTTGAATTAGCGTGACTTTCTTCGAGGAAATAATTGAGTGTTTTAGCAATTAGGTGTGGTTAGCCATAAGTCCGCGAAAAGTATGTTGGCATAAGGTATTTTGATTGATTTGAACTCGGTTGGTAATTTTATTAACGTCAGCGCTGTTTCCCGATCATGGTGTAGGTTCGGTGAGAGTTCGATCTTTTTTATCGATTGAATCAGAATAGGCTTGTGTTTTGCTTGGTTAGCTTTTGTTTCATTTGAAATTATTCATATCAAGACTTGAGCCAATCTATTATAATGCATCAACATTTGTCTGTGAGTAACACTATAAGCTTATTAAGAAGAATGGTTTTGAAATAAACAAGGGTAAACTAGAGATAGAAAGATAATCTAAAGTGAGAAGCTCTGAGATTTAACTGGATTATAGAAAGAAAAAAATTGAGAAAAAGATACTTTTTGTCTGAGATTCACCGTCTAGCATGTCTATCTATAGGCTCGGGTAGAGGCACAGTTTCACAAAAAAGTGCTATGTAAGCTATGAATGTAAAGAGTGCATGGCAGGGCTTTAATGAAGCTTGTTCTTAAATAAAAGAGGTTTGTAGCTCAAAGTACATAAAAGTATATATTAGTTGCTTATTAAGAACTTAATTAATGCATAGTCATTTGCATACTTCACATAAATACATTGAGTATTGGCAAGTAGCTTTTTTGCTTGAGCGAATTGTTTGGTTGAATTAGCGTGACTTTCTTCGAGGAAATAATTGAGTGTTTTAGCAATTAGGTGTGGTTAGCCATAAGTCCGCGAAAAGTATGTTGGCATAAGGTATTTTGATTGATTTGAACTCGGTTGGTAATTTTATTATAATCTTGATTACTGCAGTAGATTGATCCTTCTAATTTTTCTAACTAGCCTTGAACATGGTCTAATGAACTATGTCAACTTGATCTGAATCAGCCCAACATATATTTGGTTATACAATTAGTTCCTTGACTATCTTATATTTTTAGAGAATATTAAAAAAAAAGAAAATTAATTACATTATCTTGATGAGCTATCCCATATTTAATAGTGCTGATTTTGTTGATTGTATATGCTAACATCATCACAAGTCATGAGGCTGTCATTTGAAGATTGCAACATTCAACCGTTTTCTTTATTTCCTCACTTCACAAACTTTTCTCTTCAAATCCAAGGGAATCACAATCTTGAGGTCAAAGTTGATGATTATCTTGAGAAATCCTTATTGATAATATTCTTACAAAGCTTCAAAAGGTTAACAAAATTAACTAACAAATGAAGGAAGAATAGTATTTTTTTTAAGAAGCCACCACTTAAGAAGGTGATGGTAAAACCACGTGAAGTGAGTAATGCAATTCTATATTCAAAGGTTTCTATTAGGCAAGCGAATTTCTCAATTTGAGCTTACAAGTGAGTCAATTATTCCTTCAAATGAATTAGTAGTAGCCGGTGACTACTTATAATTAACCAACAAACAAGACATTGATTTCTCCAAATGAACCTACCGTCGAGTCAACATCTTCTCGGAACAAACCAAAAAATGAGTCGTCAAGTTCTACAAATGAATGACACCCGAGTTAGCGACTTTTTAGAATTATTCAACAGATGAATTACTGAATTGCGGTGAATTATTTATGGGATAAGCTATTCAAGGTTTAGTAACGAAGTGAGGAGAAGATAGAGAGGAACAATTCATCAATGAGAAATGAGGTGGCCAAGGTGATGCGTTTTTAGATTTTTATGATCGCATTGCAATACATCCTATTGTAAGCAAGCTTTTAGATAAAGCTCGTGGTAATGTCATTATTAAGATGGTCTAGATTCAACAATTGCCAATATTTTTGTATTGCCAAAATTATACTTCATGAATATGTTGTATTGCTTTGTGTATTCTTCTATTCAACATTTCATTTAAAGAGAATTATTGCATCACAAATTTTTTATTGATAAGCCAAAATCCTTAAGTCTTTCTAGTGTTGATATTTTTTAGGGAGAACTCATGAGGTGATCTGAAAATCTTTTTTTGGTGCTAGTCATCCTTTTATGTCATATGAAGTCACTAACACACTGACGAGAAGTTCAAGGCAAGCTATAAATTTGTGGATTACAAATTCCTATCACCTGATAATGATATTAGAGAAATTTTTATTCTATATAATATTCCTTTTACTTTAATGTATTCGAGGTATATTGTCTCTTCAAACTTGAGAGCTAGAGTGACATCTGAATAGAAGTCATGAATTAAGATCTTATAAAGCATTCCCACGCGGCCCTCCTCTCCCCCTTCCCCCCTTTAGTATTTATCTTTCACCGGATTGTAGAGAAGTTCTTAATTAAGATTTTGAGTTTATTTTAACGAAAATGCTATCAAATATAGACTGATCTTTGTATGGAATTCTAGAAGATGCAAGCTGTCATGAGAACACTAAGATGCAATGCTAATAAGTAAAATTGCAAAAGTAATTAATAAAAAGATTTAAATAAAATATATACCAACTAAAAATACGACGACTATGTATACCATGATATCTATGAGATTTACTTGTAACATTAGCATTGGATCTAGCATTGAAGATTATTGGATCCTCTTTAGGATTTGAAAGGTTTTACTAGAAAATAACATGTTCGAAAAATGAATGCTCATTCTTGAATTAAAAGAATGCACAATCTGTGATTGCCCCTTTCCTAGATCCCCATTGTGTAGTGTTTGAGATGCACAATGTCATCATGCAATGATCCGAAGACACCTGATAAAAAAAAATCATACCAACAAAAAAAAATGATGAATAAATATATGAGTTAAGGTAAAATTGTAAAACACATTTAACAAATCTATGGCTTTAACTAGAAACTAAATCAAACATCAGTTAAAGCTTGAATCTCTAATTGTTATTTAAATGCTCATTTTAGGGCCATCAAACTTGAAAAGTGCGAAAAATACCCCTGTTAATCCCCACTTGGCAGGGCTAATTCTTATTTTGTATTGTATTCTTTGAGCTCCACATAACAATGTTGACTTGAACACTGCCTTAGGGGTCAATCAAATATAGCTTTAGCCGGGCTAATTCTTATTTTGTATTGTATTCTTTGAGCTCCACATAAGCTTTACCCTTAGAGATGGAAAACATACGGTTTGTATTAGGAATATAAAGCAATTGATTTTGAACTTGAATGTTGCAAAGTGGAATACCTCGGCTTCTTTTGTGTCACAGCAGGAATAATTACCTACATACAACTAAAAAATAGGTGATATCTTACAAGACACCTTATTAATAATAATCCTATCAAACATAACAACATGGTTAACATCAATTAGTGGTGCCAATAATATTCATTGGTCTAATTTACTGCAGTGCTATAAAATATGACTCCAATAAAATTTTCATCTATTGGTGGATGTGTAGGTGTCTGGCAACGTGGTGGCCAATGAAGACGAGTTTCACATTTTTGGTCTTTTAAGCTCTGTTTGGCGCAGTTGTAGCTTCTCAGCTTTTCAGCTCCAGCTATGCTGCCCTAGGAAGCTGCTGCGGGGAAGCTGACTGCCTGTTTGTTGCAACTGTGTGATAACAGCTGTGGGGAAGCTGTTTCTGAAAAAATGGTCATTTTGCTCCTGCTTAGTGAAGCTGTTTAAAACAAAACTATAACAACGACATATTTGATGATCCAGAAGCAGAAATTCATTGCAAAACATAACAATAAAGATAACACAATGGCATTGTGCTTCCTATCAATCTTCCACTCAATTCTCAAACCTATCCTAATAATTTTGTTATAATTAAGTTAAGCATCGTAGAAAAGCTCAACTTGAATTTCAAAGAGCATAAGTATTTATATCATAGAAGCAAGAATTAACTGCTTCAAAACCAGAAGTTAATGAGCAGTCAGCGCTCAAACAATTTCATCAACTCGAAATATGAAAAAAAAATAGCATCAAACACTTGTTCATAACTAAGTATTCAAAACACCTCAAACAATTTCAAGCATTTTTTTATACATATTTTCAAGCATAAATCCATCGCACTGACCTCCCTATGATTTCAATGTTGAGAAAATAAACTTTAGAACCCGATCGAGTCATCGATAGGTGATCCCATCCAATAATCCTGTGCCTCCGGTTAGATGAATAGTGAAAATTTTGCTTTCATAATTCAGTAAGCTGATTTGATCGGAATGAATTACTAGAGTTCAGAAAGATTCAATGCTAAAACCCCCTGAGGTAATTTCACATAAAACCTTATCCACTGCTACCACATAAAAGGGGATACCTAACAGGAAAGGATTACAAGTAGCATTAACCTATAGGTTTCTTATCTAGCAAGTAAACAAGAACGAGAAGCTTTTTTTTTACCAGGTAAAGGCAACAAATTGGAGAATTAATAGAAAACAAGAATTGGGACTCTGTTACTCACTACAAGACAGACCCTGTACTTTTCCCACTCGGCGACACACTCCTCTTTGTCGTTATGGCCCTTGGAAAACTTGTCCGAAAACCACCTGCAACTAAAAAATGAACTCATTGCAAACGTAAGAAAGAGAAACAGATGAAGAATACTAAAGAGATAATGGTGGGAAAGTGGAACCTATTAAAGCAGTCATGGTACGCAGATTTAAGATTGACGCATTGAGAAGCTGAAGAAGACTTTGCAAACTCCATCAGAGATAAGGGTGAACACAAAACATAGCGGAAAGAACCGTGTAACAAGCCGAATTAAGAAAAGAAACATAAAGCAAGAAAATCAGACCTATGATGACGAATCCGAAGAAAGGCAATTAAGATCGAGTAGTAAAACCTTCGACACCTCAAAAGTTTTGGGGAAGAAGAAAATAGAAAGGAGAAGTCCGGCTAGCATTTTAGGTGGAAGAGGTCTTGGCGAAAAGGAGGAAGCAGATCGGCGAGGTTGCCGGTGAGAGAGGCTGCCGACCAGAGAAGGGAGGAGGATACTGCAGCATTACCGCATAACAAGCCGAACGAACAAGGAGGAGAAGACGAAGGAGGGAGGGGGAGGCTCGATGAGGGGTAATGCGTAAAATGCCGATCGAGAAAGCTATGTCGTAGGATCCATCCCGCGACCGGCTTTTTACCCGAATCACGTCCCGCCACGAGCGGGACACCTCGCTAAACGATAGAAATTCGCGGGATCAGGCCGCGACGGTCTCACGCCGCAGTCCCAAACAAAGCCTTAGTGATATGTGGATGCATGCAACTAATCAATGTTCTAATGAACACTAGTGCGACTAGCATTTGCTATTGTGGCATCTTTGTAAGATACAGGGATTTTTTTTTAATGAAGGAAGCTTTTTAGGTAAATGGTCTACTTTTTTACAGTATTATGCAATTATCTATGTCGGCTTGAACTGTGTGTACTGTATTGTACACAAATTCTGTCAGCATGAATCTCGATGAAATCCAACGGATCCAGAAGACGTGACATGACAATGTGGGATCCCTTGGGAAAATAACTCATGTGGAGCTCGGACGGTTATCATCAACCTAAGGCGGTCGACTTAAGGAGTCAGAGAATCCACCAAGAACTAAATTAACATTCTCTCTGGAAGGCGAATTTACAACACCCGACCGACTTCACAGGAACTAATGATCAACTGCACTCGGGTCGTTAGTTGATCGGATGGTCCTACTAAAATAGACTGTCTACAAGACCTGTCGTCCATATAACCGGGTCGAGGACTCCTAGAGATCCCTGGGCCCTACCAAAGCCAAATACTTGTAATACCTTATGCTAATCCTATTAAAGTAAGGGTTTCTATCTAATTTTATGAGCCATGACTTTTATGTCTATAATAGGAGGCCATTCTGAGAATAAGGGTTACACGATCTTAGTCAAAAAGGTTGAGAAAGGTCAATATACTCGTTCTAAATTATTCTTTGTTCTCTCTTTTTTTCTCTCATTCTACGTTTTTTTTCTTAGGTGTGACCCACATGACAAATTCAGATTCAACATCCTGAAATGTGCGGTGAGCGTGGAGTTATGCCACAAAAAGAAGAGCACAACGCGAAGAAGGAACTGACACAGGAGACAGAAAATGAGGATCAGACTAAGGCAGTTGTTCAACAACAAATTCAGGAGTTAAGAGACCAGATAGCGGAACTTACACGTGCAATGCTTGGATTAAGGAAGCAAGTTTCCCAAGAACAGAACCCTTAAGAAGAGGAGCCTGAACCCATAGGCCACCGAAAGGCTCAGGGTTCAAAGAGATTTTCAGATTCTCAGTACTAGGACAGTTCTAGGTCTGCACCAATGAGCAAACAACGAAATGGGCGCGTCAAGGCCTACATCTAGCCAGAGAATGCATTCCTTCGGCATATCATTGATGCCAAACCATCAAAGAAGTTTAAGGTCCCTGCACTAGAAGCGTACAAGGGTCAGAACGACTCAACGGATCATATTTTTTCCTTTGAGTTAGTGGCCTGTCTCTTAAGGATTTTTGACGCACTAAAATGTTGGTTATTCTACACCACGCTGAGAGAATCTGCCCTTAGGTGGTTCAACTTGCCTATGGGGGTGATCAACTCCTTTGCCTATTTTAGAAGGATGTTCTTGGCACAGTTCATCAGTGTCCGAAGGACTAAAAACAGTTTGCAGGCTTTATGACAGTTTAAGCAGAGGCATAATGAAAGCTTATGTTCCTGCGTCATCATATTCGAGAGGGAGATGTTGGAAGTATTGAACCTAGAGACTGGAGTGGCACACACTATTCTAACCCAAGGGTTGAGAGGAGAAAGATTTCGATGCAACCTCGGCCCTATGGAGCCTCAAAGCTTGATCAAACTATTGGAGATGACCAACAAACATATCACTGACGAGGAAAACATTATTAGCCTTTACCATAAGACTGAAGCATCAGATCGCCACTCGCATAAGAGAGCCGTATGAAACGATGAGTGGAGACCGAAGGATGGCCTATGCCTTCCAATGTCCCCATTACGAAGACAACCAGCTGCCCTACAACAATAGGGGAGCTAGATGAAATCATCATCCCGGGGGCAAACGAGAAACCTCGACCAGCAGCCAGCTCGAGCGACCAACACTATCGAGAGGCACCAGGCATCACATATTTGACTGTCTCCATGGCCGAGATCGTGGAAACCATTTAGAATAAGGAGTTTTTCAAGGAAGCCCCCCCAAGGAAGCTGGAGTTTTTCTCCAGGATCGAAAAAAATCCTGCGAGTACCACTGAGACCACGACCAGGACACAGAAGAGTTCATGCACCTCTGCAAGCCTGATTGAAGTTATGACCTGAGCTGGAATTCATGGCACTCAAGGCTGCCATCCGAAGGCTGGGAAAGGTCCCAGTCGAGGAAGCATTTAACAAGACACTCAGAGCGAACGCCATCTGTATTGCTGGAGTGGTACCAACAATCTTGACTGGAGATAGACATTACTTCTAACGAGCAGTCAAAAAGGCTTCGATCAGGAGAATCGTGCGCAGTTGTGGCAATGCCTAAGCGTAACCGCCATCCACCAATTGTTTTTATAGATTCCGACCTATCTGTGAATGAAAATCTCTTCAACGATGCCATTGTTGTTACCGCTCTGGTAGGGGACTACCATATATCTTGGTTGACACCGATAGTTTTGTGAACATTTTGTTCAAATCGGTTTTTGATAGGATGAGTTTTTCTACCGACTAGCTGGTAGCAGCAGCTGACCCTCTTTATGACTTTTCAAGAGAAAGAAAGAAGGCTTTGGGAGTCATCTTACTAGCATTCAGCTGGAGTGAAGGTGACAAGAAATTCAGCTACACTTAGTATTTTTTGGTGGTGGATTTGCTCTACTCACAAAGCCATTTTCAGGTGTTCGCTTTTCGACAATTTCAGAGTCGTGGTCTCGAAATACCATATCATAATGAAGTTCTTGGGCGACGGCGAAATCATAACCGTTTGAGGTGATTTGGAGCAATCCCTGACTTGCTACCTTCGAGCGGTCCAGAGCATCAAGCAGGGTCCTTAGATTTTCAGAACCAATTGGAAGGGGCCCTTAATACCAACAAACCCACCCTTGAAATTTCTGTGAATGAGGGGGAGCACGGTAAATTGTTTCTGATTAGTGAAAATTTTAATGCAGGATACAAGGTCTTAGTGATCCAAACCCTCCAGAACCATCAAAATGTATTTGCCTTGTCTGCCACGAAAATGCCAGACATCCCGATTGATGTGACCTACCATCGTATGAATGTCAACCCAACTGTTCGATCGATGAGGTAGAAAATAAGATCCTTCGTGATGACTTTGGCAGGGCTGATTCGGGGAAAAAAGTGTTAAAATTGAAGGAGGTCGACTAAATTAGGGAGGTTTAGTATCTGACCTGGGTCTCCAAGGTGATGGTGCGTAAGTAAATGGTAAGCGGAGAATGCACGTAAACTTTACAAATCTAAAATCCGCTTGCCCAAAGGACGACTACCCTTACCAGAATCAATGCATTCGTGGATTCAACAGTCAAACACTCAGTGATGAGCATTCTGGATGCTTTTTCCTGGTACAACCAGATTAAGATGCACCTAGCTGACGCAGAAAAGACCACTTTCTTTATTAGTGAGTGTGTATTTTGCTACAATGCAATTCCCTTTAGGCTTAAGAATGTTGAAATAATGCGGTCCTCTTCACCCACAACTGGATGTTGGAGATCTTTGGTCGGCTTCTCCCCATTGCCAATCCTTGTGGTGGGATTCACTTTGGTTTCAGTCAAGAGGGAGTCAACTACCATGACAGTAGTAGTCGGGTCTGCTGCATAAAAAAGTGAGATAAACACTCAGGTAAAAATGGGGCTGACTAGCAAGGAAATGCACTGCATAGCAATGTTTCGAGCCCAATTATAAGTAAAGGAAAATTCGTCCTCACCGGATTTCTGCTCTACAATCTGCAATGGAAAATCAAGAACTCCCAGAGCATCGGGTGTTCCTTGCCTGACCTCTTTCACCGAAAGAGATGAAATTGGATAGGGAGTCGTTGGAGCAATCGTCTGGTCAACTGAAAGATTGTCTCCTGCAGGAAACGTCACCCTATGACGGTCCTCATCGGTCATCATGAATCTCTCCTCGGAAGAACCTTCTACCAATTGAGCCTTACCGCTCGATTGTGCTGAGAGTGGATCTGAGAATCTCACCTAATCCTCCAAATTTGGCGCCCCCTCTTCCGAACATACAACCTTTGTTTCTTCTCACTTCCAAGGCAAGGGTAAGGCCCTCTCTTCTTCTCAAAAGCCATTTTGTAGGCTATCTTATGAAGACACTTTGGTCCTAGAATCGGACTCACCAACCATGGCATCACAAGGAACCAAATAAGTATCATCGAGAAAATACAGGGGAAGATGAAGAAATCAGTGCTCCCCTATTTATAGGAGGTCAGGGGCACAAAATTCTAGAAAGTTCAATTATTGTACCATTAAATAATCATAAATGTTGTTTTTTTTATTATAAATAAGATTCCCTTGTTCTTATCACAACTGTCACCGCCAAGAAGCAAGAGAATCATAGAACTAAATATTTATATGGAAAATCTATCAGCACAAATTTTAAAGGAATCCGACAGACCTAGAAGACATGACGTGACAATATGGGATCCCCTAAGAAAATAACCCACACGGGGTTTGAACATCAGTCATCAACCCAAGGTAGTGGACTCAGGGAGTCAGAGAATCCACCAAGAATTAAATCGACAATCTCTCCAGAAGGCGAATCAGTAACACTTGACCAACTTCACAATAGAAACCAACCAACTTTACTCAGGTCGTTAGTCGGTCGGATGGTTATACTAAAATAGACGACCGACAAGATCGACCGCCTCATCCCTGTCGTCCAAATAATTGGGTCAAGAACTTCAAGAGATCTCATTGCCCCACCAAAGCTAAATACCAATAATACCCTGTGCACTCCCTATTAAAGTAGGAGTGTCTGTAATTTTATGAGTCATGCCTCCTCTATCTATAAATATTAGATCATTCTATGAATAATTGTTACACGATCCTAGTCAAAAAAGATTGAGAAAGGTCAATATACTCGTTCAAAACTACAGTTTATTCTCTCCCTCGTTCTTTCTCTTGTTCTACGCTCTATTCCTTGAGTTTGACCCACAGTATAAATCTAGATTCAACATGTATGAACTATTTTGTTGATTGATAACATTTTAGTAGCCTTTGTTGTGGATTTAGAAATAATAACTAAGTCAACTACTAAACTTTTAGTTATTTGCAGGCAAGCTTTAGAAAATGTGTTCTTTAGGTAAATTGCCTACCTTTTGAGGTATTTGCAATTGTTTGTCGTTGGGACTATGTTTTGCATGAAACATTTTGTGACAACATATTCGGTTCCTGGTTTGAGTTTTGTCTACCTGTGTTGTGGATTTAGAAATAGTAAGCCAACTACTAAAACTAATAGGACTAAGATCGAACTTCGACTAGCATCTCTTTATTTCCTATTATTATTTTTTTGTCTACCTCTCATTTTCAAAGCTTTAAAATTTTAGGTCCATTTTCTCTAAGCTTATATATAACCATATGTAGGTTTAGAGAATTGAACAGAATACCTTTATTGATACAAAATATTGGCTTAAGTGCAACTTACTAGAATCCTAAACATAGAAAAGAAATAACACCCATATATTTTAAACTTAGGAAAAAAATCATAAATTTAGGAAAGAAATATCACCCATATCTTCAAGATCAAATCAAATAAACCAAAAACAAAGATACTCACATCTAGCCTGAAATAATAGAAGATGTATAAATAGGAAATAACAAAAAATAAATAAAATTCTAATATAATTTATATCACTCCCCTTTAGTTGAAGCATAGATGTCAGTGATGTTCAACTTGGACTAGAAATCTTTCGACGGGCGAGGAAGATTCTTTATGAGAATATCAGCCAGTTGACTAGCGAATGAAACAAACAAAACACAAATCTCCCCAGAATCGAGTTTCTTCTTAATAAAGTGATGGTCAATCTCCATATGTATGATACGATCGTGTTGAACCGAATTATGAACAATGCTAATGACAGTTTTATTGCCACAAAAAAAAGCTACAGAGAAATAGTGACTGACATAAGCAACTTGCGGGCATGATGCGCAAACAAAGGATTTCACCCGCACCCAAAGACAAAGTGAAACTCTGCTTCAGCACTACTTCAGGCAACACTTAACTATTTTTTATTTTTCAAAGTGATAAGATTCCACCACACGATGGAACAATAATCCGACATAAAATCTTTGATCATAGATGGACTTGACCGAATCAACATCTTTATAAACGGTAACAGAGTGAGAAGTGTGACGAGTGAACAATAAATCAGAGCTCGATGCGCCTTTTATGTAGTGGAGGATTCGATCGGCATCAGTGAAATGGTGCTCGTCAGGGTTATGCATAAATTGCCTTACGACACTAATGACGTGACAACTGTCCTGGTGCATATGGGTAAGGTAAATGAGCTTTCCCATGAGACTTTGGTAGCGTGTTTTGTTCACCGGAACATCATTGGGAACTTCAAACAATTTCACATTGGGGTCCATCGGGACAACTACCGATTTGATTAGTCTTGGTCAATAAATCCGTTACATATTTGCACTGAGAAAGACAAATGCTTTGAGAGGACCGAGCTACTTTCATGCCCAAGAAATACTAGAGGGAACTCAAGTCTTTCATCTCGAAAGATGTGGAGAGGATGGCCATAAGAGTCTCTAAGGCCGAAAGATCATTTCCCATGACCACGATGTCGTCAACATAGACAATAAAGATGGCATTATGGTCACTAGACGAATGGTGAAAAAACAGTGTGTGATCAGATTGGGCCTGAGAGAAACTCTAGCCTACTAAAACTTGCGTAAACTTCTCGAATCAGGCCCGCGGAGATTGTTTCAGTCCATAGAGGGACTTCCGCAATCGACACTTGTCCATGAGTAGAAGTTTAGTCAAGTTCCGGTGGGAGAGATATATAAACCACCGCAGCGTGTCGTTAAGAAAAGCATTTAATTTTTAGCTGAAATAAGGGCCAATCTAGATTTATGATTACGAATAACAGGACCCGGACAATATTTAGTTTAGCAACCGGTGCAAATTTCTCTTAATAATTAACCCCATGTTTGTGAATATTCTTTAGCGACTAACCGCACCTTGATGCGTTCAAATGATTCATTAGAGTTAAATTTGCAGCAGAAAATTCACTTACAACCCATCACTTCTTTTTCCAAGGGGAGAACAACCACATTCCAAGTATGGTTGCGTCGAAGGATATTCATCACGTCCATGACAACAGCCTTCTAGGATATGTCAGCCAAAGCCACCTCAATAGTGGATTGGAGATAACTATTTGTCAAGGATGTGGCAAATGCTTTGTAGGAAAAATAGCAGCGGAACGAGACATTTTGCCATGGGATAAAGTGGCTGAAGTGTGCTTGACTGTAATTGTTTGCGTAACTCAATAGGGAGATTCAAATCTTCACTCTGATCAAGAGTGACCCCCGTTAGTGGAGAGAGCATCGTACTGGGAACGTCAGCCGGAGCGTACTTCAAGGCCTACAACGAGTCTCAACAGAGGGTTTTGTACGACAGGGGGTGGTGGTGGTGTTGACCTGACTAGCGGCGAATCTAGCAGGGCCGAAGGTGCACCGGGAATAGTGGCTGTAGGAGTAGGAAATATGTCCATCAGAGTCGGAAAAGGAACAATGTTTGAGACAGCTTTAGGGAAGAAGGGAACATTTCAAAAAAAGAGACTTCGACACTAACATAAGTTTTATTGGCGGTTGGATCAAAACACCGATAACCTTTTTGAGTGGCAGAATAGCAATGAAGATACATTTAATTGAGTGGGGATCAAGTTTACTACTTTTTCGGGTTATATTTCGAACAAAGATTGTGCACCAAAAAATTTGGGTTATAACGAGGAGACCAGTTGATAGGAAAACATCACATAATAATAGGGTCCCAAAGTTATGGATTTTTGTGGGAATTCTATTGATGAAGTAGGTAGTGATAGGGACGAAGTCATTCCATAAGTGCTTAGAAACATTAATTTGAAACATATGAAACGAGCAAATTTTAGAAGGTATCTATTTTTCCGCTCAACAATTCTGTTTTGTTGAGGTATATCCGTACAGGAACTATGATGAATGATGCCTTTACTGACCAAGAATTCTCCCAGTATAGAGTTTAAGTTGAATTGGGTTAGAATGAAGGACTTGAATAGTGCTTCTGAGTTGGGTTAGAATGAAGGAGTGAAAATGTTTAAATGTCACAATAGCTTCAGATTTATCTTTTGATATATAGGCCCAAGATATCCAAGTTTGGTCATCAATTAGAGTTAGGAACCATAAGGTATAACTCGAAGTTCGAGAGGTTCCCTATAAATCACTATGAATAAGTGAAAAAGGGGAGGAAGGAGTGTACATATGAGATAAATATGATACACGTTGATTTTAAGCTATTAATAAATTTTACATTTAAAAGTATATGGATTTTTATCAATAAACGCCAAAGGGTACAATTGTTTTAAATAATGAATGCAATGATGACCAAAACGACAATTTAAAAGCATAATTGGACTTGCAGTAGAAAGGGAAAAAATACAACTATGAGATTGAATGCTTATGTCATTGATATAGTTTTCTTAGAAAAAATAGAGCTTGACTGCCTGCTTAGCAATTCCAATTATTCTTCCCGAACGACGTTCCTAAAAGACAAAAATCAAGAAAAAAAATGAGCTAGACAATCAAGATCACATGTTAACTTACTGACTACAAGATGTTATACTTAAGCCAAGGAACGCGTAGCACAAATTCCAATGTTAGCCTTGCTGCTGGTAAAATTGACTCTTTATTTGCAATGGAATTAAGGGTGTTGTCGGTGATTTTAATCGTATCTCACCCAGAGCAGGGAGAATATGTCGAGAAAAAATGGGAACATCTGGTCATGTGGTTCGTGGCACCTGAATCGATAATTCACGGACTCGAAGCAAAACCAACGACAACCATGGAGACATTATCTTGATTGACATGAGATTTCGACAGGTCGGAGGAGAGCTGACTAAAACCAAACAGCTTAATCAAATGGTCCACCTGACTCTTAGTAGGGTTCGACAGCTTTGACTGGAGAAGGGACTACGACAGAGAATTCTGGATGCCTGGAGGAGATCCGGTCTTGGAGAAAAAATAGAAAAGATTTTTACTGCAAGAAGAAGATTCTGCAAGGCGGTTGGAGGTTCGATGGTCAAAGTAAGATTTCTAGCTCTGATACCATGTAGGTTCGGAGAATTGAGCCAAATACCTTTATTAATACAAAATGTTGGCTTAAATACAACTTACTAGGATCCTAAACTTAAGGAAGAATAACACCCATATCTCCTAAACTTAAGAAAGAATCCTAAACTTAGGAAATAAATAATACCCATATCTCCAAGATCAAATCAATTAAATTAAAAACAGAATTTCCTATAACTAGCCGAAAATAAAAGGAAATACATAAATAGGAAATAACATGAAATAAATAAAATCCTAATATAACTTCTATCACCATATTTTATATTACTTGATGCATTTTACTTCAATCTTGTAACATAATTTATTTATCTGATAGATTTTTTCTTTCCATTTGGTAGGTTACATGAAACTTTAATTCCACTATTAGGCAATTTTTTTATCCTGTGGCCGTTCAATAATTGCTTCAAGATGGTGTAAATGATCTCTGATAATTAATTAGCATACTTTTTGTTTTTTCTTTAATCATTATGTAATAAAAGCTTCCTTGTGATGGAGTCCATTTACTTACTGCAGCTGTAAGTTCTGAAACATTTTTACATGTTTTGCAGTTATAGCAAACCGTTTTTGCAGAAGCCTATGCTTCAGAATCTGCCCTGAGGTATCAAATCTTACACGTGTAGTGGAAGCATGCTCTGCCCTAATTTTGGAAGCTGGCTCCAGTTCTTGTGAAGAATGGAAGAACTTAGAAAGAGAGCATAGAGTGTATTCCTATTTAGGCCACTCCATTGCTTCAGTAATTAAAAAAAGAGATTGCATTTTTAAGGCAATTCGTGCTTCCAGCACTGATAACTTTCCAGCTGAGCGCATAGATCATACATTAGTGCCAAGCAATCAGGTGGACAGGAGACCCTCCTATTGGTCAAGTGAGGGACGAAGTGATCCCGAAGTGCCCGAGACATTAACATACAGGTTGTGTTCCAAGTTATGTGTTGTTAATGAAATAATTATACAACCTTTTGAAGGTTAGAATTTCCACCCTGAGTTTCTTGTTTTCTTTATGTAATTCTAGTAGTCGTGAATTACTTTTAATTTTTCCCCAGCTTACTTTCAGCCTGAAAATCCCATATATTCAGCAAAAGCTGTTCGATTTCGGATGGGTCATTCTCGGATACCACTTGAAACTTCTACTGGGATAGAATGTGAAGTTTCTGCTGGTGATAACTATGAGTGGACATATATTTCACCAAAATTTCCCATGTTGCAGGTAAGCTAAGATTCCGTGCTATTGTGAGATCTATGCTGTTGCTCTTACAAGAAGTTTTGTCCATTAGATAAATATGCCTACTTGACATGTCTCTATCCGCCCAGATATTCATAGAGGAATAGTTTGTGCTTGTGCTGGTCAGACTTCTTTTTGTTCGAGTTAGTTGTAAAATTTAAATTTACATCACTAGGTTAACCAAGGACATGACTATCTGATATTTGTGGTGTTTTCTGTTGTTATCTAGTAAGACAGAGGCTTTTGGCGGGGGCATTTTGCATGTCAAAATTAGGAATGATACATTAAGAAATGCTATGAGACTATGGGGAGAGAATACAATGGAAAATAAACTTTTAGAGGTATAGATATCTATATTGAAAGTAGAAAAATTCATCACTATGAAGGGTTGATAAAATCAATTGGATGAATTAGTAAGGGATTAGGGTTAGACTAAAAGTAACTTTGAAGTTGTGCAAAAATGTCGAACACTTAATTGACTCTTAAAAGGAATGAATGAAGACTACAAACTCATAAGGCAACCCCGCATAGCTATGATAATTCTAATGTTGATGATATATAATTTAATGATGCAACTGTTTGGTTTCTGGATTTGTGTGGATGGAAAATGAAGTTAAGATCCCAGACAATGGTCGAATAAATTTAGTTTAATAATTAAATAATTAAATAATATATTTATTTATATCTTTTTATATTAATTTTTTATATGTATTAAACAAATGCTAAAATTTTTTTATTTTTAAAATTTATTTAAGTGGTATAAAAAATACAAATTTTGGTGTTAGATATGCAAATAAATAAGATTTCAGTGGTATGCATGTAAATATTCCTAAAAAATTTAAAAATACAAGTTTAGGTGTTAGATATGTAAATAATATGGTATGCATGTAAATATTTCTAAAAATATAAAAAATAGAAGTGTAGGTGTTAGATATGTAAATAAATAAGATTTGAGTGGAGTGCATGTAAATGCTAAAATTTTTTATTTTTAAAAAATATTTAAGTAATATATTTATAAAAAAATGAAGTTTAGGTGTGAGATATGTAAATAAATATGCTTTGATTGGTATGTATGTAAATATTCCTAAAAATATAAAAAATACAAGTTTAGGTGTTAGATATGTAAATAAATAAGATTTGAGTGATATGCATGTAAATATTCCTAAAAATATACAAAAATACAAAAGATTTTGTGTTAGATATGTAAATAAATATGATTTGATTGGTATGCATGTAAGTATTCCTATACAAAAGTTTTGGTGTTAGATACCTAAGTATATAAGATTTGATTGGTATGCATGTAAATATTCCTAAAAATATAGAAAATACAAGTTTTGTTGTTAGATATGTAAATAAATAAGATCTGAGTGGTATGCATGTAAATATTCCTAAAAGCTCACATAGAAGTTCTTCTAGCTGCCTTTACCCAAATCTGTAGTTTTGCCTTTAGAAATTATTTATATCTCTATAAAATGAAGTCTTAGCTTTCAATGGATTTCCCCAAAAAAAATCTGCATATCTCAAATTTTCAAATCCTTGGTAATGGATTTCCCCAAAAAAATAAAAAAATAAATATAAAAGCGGTTCATTTGAATCGTGCCTGGTACAACTGTTCTCCGGTTGAACCGCCGGTTCAGTCTGGTTTTGGCCGGTCTGATGCATAAATGGTTTTTAACCTGCCCAGGACCAGACCACCGGCCGGTTCACGGCCGAACCGGTTGAACCGGCCGGCTTGATCTAGTTTTTTAAACCTTGATGAAGATAAACCTCTGCCAACAAACTTAAATCTAGGATTTTGGCATCCCAATAGGCGCATATCCCCTGATGTTAGTACATAAAGAAGTGTTAAGTTTGTATAGGGGCTAAGGAACTGTATACTTTTCCTTCTAGAATTCATGTGTGAGGCATCGATCTTAGCATTTGAAAACCTCCTAAAAGAGCAAACATATGCAGCATGCCCTATTCTATTATTGTTAAGTAGACAATATGCTTGAAAGAACATGCAAAAGTGGTTTTTCCATTTCTTTTTTTCTGGGAGTTAGTATGTACATGTTAATTTTGATAAAATGAGAAGCATGCATACAAGAACTAGATATTTTTTTTTGAAGTAAAACTAGCATGTGATTTAAATTTGCAACAATCATGTGTAGACTTCTGCATGTGGAAAATATGTAATAGAAGTAACAGATAAATCATTCAATTTTAATCTATGACTAGCATTTTATTTTATTATTATGGTTGCAGATAGAATTTGTTCATTTGTTTAACGAAGTGGCATTCTCAACTTCTACAGATTTTAATCATACTATTCAAATGAATGTGATCATAAAAGTACTAGATGAACTAGTAAGTATTTAATTTATTTTAGTGATCAAGCAAGTAATTTCATTTTCAAGGTGAACAATCTTTCCATAGGATTTTACAATGTCATAAAAAAATTTGATCATTTTCTCTTTTTGAATTTATGAAGAAGTTTCTATAAGATTTTGATTCTTTCTTGCTATATTTGGTATGCTTGTTTAATTTTTCAAAATTAATTGTTAACACATCAAAATCATTATAAATTTCTTATGAAATAATTATATCGCTTTCAAGGTTCAAAACAAGCTTGAGAGGAGGGGTGCTCTCTTTTTTATTTTCTTTCTCTACCTCATCAACCAATATCACAAAAGCTTTTGTATCTTCTTTGTTTTCTTTGCATTGGACCTCTTTATTTTCTTGCTTCTTTTATCTCTCCTTAGGAAATATCTTAACTTTAATAACTTTTGAGCTTGTTGGAAATTTTCTTCGAGATTTATTTTTTTCTCTCATTTGTCTTATATTCATTATCAAACAAAGCAATTAGTATCTAATATAAATTTATCAGTATTGAGATTAGCTATTAATTTATGTTTATTTGGTAATAGCTCTCATGTAAACGCAAAATTGCTAAAGAATGTGATTTGCTTAAGTCAAATCCATTGAAAAAATGTAATTTACCATTCAAAGCAAAGATGCCGCATTTTTATTATAATACTTAATATCAATATGTTTTTTTTTCAAATATTATTTTTATTTCATCTAAAGTTAGAGGGTTTAAAATGTTGCGTCCAATATGCCAAATAAAACCAGGAGTGTGTGCCATTAGGATCTAAAGTGGTATTAGTCCAAAAAACAGAGTTGCTCTAATATCATTTATAGAGTCAAGACACACTAGAAGGGAGGAGTGTGAAATAGGCGTGCACTTATTGCATACAACACAAAATTTTTTCAGTCTAGATCTCACACAATCAAACATAATGTGATGCAAAAGTTGCAATAATAATTACACGCAACAATAACAACAAATGTTAAATACAGTAATGTGCAGAAGCTAGAATAAGATAACTAAGTATATTGTGTTATATGCTGCTATGTAAGCAATAAACTTTGCAAAATTTAACATGCTCATCGATGAATGATTTATGCTTAGTACAATATGATTTACATGGCACCATTATAAAGTACCTAGAAGGTGCTTAAGAAGTGGATTTTGTGGGGAGATAGTTGTGAAATAGCAAGGTAATGAGAATATGAGAGGTCGACGGTGTTTGGAAGGGGTAGGAGGTGTTCGACGACTATCCAGATTGAAAACAACATAAAAACCATGAAATGTTGGTTCCGATGAGAAGCCGTTGCGGAGGAAGATCCACCATTTATTATTGCGCAAGCTACAGACACATCACTCATAAAAGGAAGATGATACAACACTCATATTACAATTCATCTCGTGTCTTGAAGGTTGTCTTCCACTCATCCTTGGTCCTATTTTGATTTGATGATAGCCACTATGCAAATCAATCTTCGATAAGACACCGGCTTCATGTAATTGATCATGTAAATTGTCTAATTTTGAGACAATATATATTTGATTGTGATCTTGCTCTCAGTTTTGCTTTCTATACACGTGCCACAATCCATCCTTTTTGGCACAATCAAAGCTGGCACAACACATGGACTGGTGTTAGCACAAACTAGACATTGAGCTCTTTGATCCTCAATCTAATTCTGTAGCTCCTTATAATATGTTGGTTGCATCCAATAAGCTGGTCGATTGGAGAGCACTAATCTTGAGATAAAGTTTATAACATGCTAAATCTCTCACAAGGGTCACAATCTATACGACATACTGTCAGCTAGAATATCCTGAAACTTTTCTAGTAAGGGTCACACTGCTTTAGATATTGACTCTTTCCTATCACTACTTTCAACATCACCAAGGAAGGTCTCACTATTGTCTATATCATAGCTCGTAAAAAAATAGCAAGAGGCACAATAGCTCCTACCTCTATCTGAGCATTTATTACTGCCGACTCATTTAATGATAGACTTATAATGCGCTTCATACCTTGTTAAGTATTTAGGTGTTTTTTTATGAATCGTACTCTTGTCATACTATCATGATCAACCCAACAAAATATGATATGCATTCATAGACAGTACATCATGTCTAACTTGATCCTGTTGTTTAGTTCTAATTAAAAAGTGTATTAGACATTTTTCGTTGACAACAATTTCATTTTCCTTCTTCAAACAAGTCAAGGAATATCGTTGGGAATACTTTTGGATAGTGAGACTCAATGTAGATATCACATTTTCATGGTTGCTTTTATCTATATTGAGGCTGCATAAATTCCCCTTCACAATATAATGGGTATGCAAGATGTTATGCTTGAGCCACATTTGATCCCTCTTAGGCTCCTTCTAGAGAATTCATCGAACTATAAGGATCTCACTTTCAGCTGTGGATAGCACTCATCTCTAATCACCTCCCATGAGTCTTCACGCTCTGGCTCCTTTATTGCACCATGTTCAATAAAAAAATTACTCTCATATTTGGACAGTTGGATACAATGTGCTATCCATGACATTTGAACCACTTCATGTTCGGAAATGTTTTGGGGGTGTTGGTCTGGTCAGTCTTCTTTTCCTTGTGCGTTGGCTTCTCTTCACGTGGGGATGGTCTGGGTACTTTTTTTTGTGTACTCTTCATACCTGACCTGATGGTTGAACCGTGTTTGAAGGGTGGTGTAGTAGATACCATTGTGCTTTCTCTCCACCTTTAGGGTTAAAGTTTGAACATCACGTAATTTCTAACAGATTATAATAATGTCAAGTTGTCAATAGATGGTCTTAATCCCCCCAAAATATCGGGCTATAATGAGCCCCTCAGGATGAACTAGTTTTTACTTCAACATAAGCTGCTAGAGTTTGGCGGTGTACTCTACTGACTGATTTTTCTGTTATAAGTGATGAAGTCTCAAGAACATGTCCTCTATATAATGTGCTGGTAAGTACTTGTGCCGCATCTCCCTTTTCATCTTCGACCAGATGGTGATTTTTATTTTTTCCTTCATGCTAATGTAGGCACTCCAAAATTTTCACTGTAGAGATATACTGTTTAACTTAAATGACTAATAACTTTTTTCTTCTATCAGGTGAAATGTCTTTGTACTCAAAACACTTATTCTACTATTTAAAGCCACTCAATAAACTGGTCCGGATCCATGCGACTTTCAAAATCCGATAAATTCATCTTTATTCTGAAATCCTAGCCTCTTATATGTTTTTTTGTACCAAATTGATGTGGTATTTGCTCTTTGTTGCTTGAAGCTTATTTGTGAAAAGTGTTTTCTTCATCTCCTTCTTCTGAGCGGCTACCTTGTTGCTGTGAGTGACTTCCCAATTTTGTCTCCTTTCAAAATTGGCGAGCCTCTAGTGCAATTTATGAAATTCTCATTACAATTTCTTCATAGTAAGCTCTTAAACCCCTTATTAAGGGTTTCTCCTTTGATAGCATGTCGTCTCTTTTTTCAATTAAAATTTTGACTAAGAAAGCAATTTTGGATTATTGTTTGGACTAGATGGGCGGTGTGGGGATAAATTTTTATGTAGTTATTATGCTAGGTTATATGAAATTTTGTTTTGGACCAAGGAGGGAAAATATCTAAAATTTTCGGATTTGTTTGACTTTGATATCAATTAACACCGTTCTAGGGTTCCTAGAAGCTGTTAAGGTAATGTATTTTGTGTTGAGGTGGTTATGGAATAGCAAGAGAATGAGAATATGGAAGCTTGACAGCATTTGGAAAGGGCATAGGAGACGTTCAACGGCTATCCAGGTTGAACACAGTGAAGAGAACCACAAAACATCGGTTCATACAAGGCAAGGTTTCTTGGAGAGATCCGCCACCTGTTCCTGAGTAAACTATACACACAACTCGCTAAAGGAAGATAATATTACACTTCATAGAGCAAAAGTTCAGAAAATAAGATTTTCAAATATGCAAAATAAATACCAAAAGTCTAAAAACAATAATTAAAATGTATAAATTGTCTCTTAATAGAAAACTATTTTAATTAGAAATTAATTAGAAATTTGAAAATAGAAAATAAGGATCGACAGAATGGCCTATTCCAGAAAGAAAAGCAAAAAATCCTGTTGAAGTTGCTACTGGTATGGGAACCCACCTTGTTAGTCATCCCGCAGTCACAGAATTTCTAATTCTGCCTCATGCGGATTCCTACAGTCGCGGTCCTGCGTCAATGCTGCTCAACTATATAATTACATAAACTTGTTATCAATTAAAATTGATCGCCCAGAAGCAGAAAAAAGCACAAAGAAGTGGTGATTTTGGATAAATGATTACGCTAATAAGAGTGTTTGAATTATAATCAAAATTACATGTAATATTTACACGACACTAGCTTATAAGATTCATCTTTCCAAACTCCAAAGCACGTATGTCCACACAAAAATGTTATGATGGTAGTCATGAATCTCTATTTAAAAGAGCCATTGGCTTTTTTAGCACAATATTTTAACATAAAGATCATTTAACCAAGTAGATCATTAAATATACATGAGAGCATAAATAACAAGTTGATGTGCAATATTGTTAAAGGCTTATCTATATAGAAAAACAAAGACGATTGATATTTATATGATTTAGTCTACCCAATTGCCCAGGTGTATGCCTAGCCCCTTAGAACTCCACTCTACGTTTGTAATCATATAAGCTACTCTTTTGCAACCTGTAAATGGAGATAATTTGATGCGTCTTTGAGATGAATCATACGTCAACTTACTTAAGGGGGAACCATATTGTCACTTCTTCTAGAGGAACCTCACTTCAGCAAACACTTAATCGTAATTGGGGAAGACAACTTTTTCCACAAGTCCTTCAAGCCTTCGGTGATTGCTAAGGCTATCATCTACCAATATTAATTTTATGAAATTTAAATACTAAATAATTGCGAAGTTACAAATCAAATACTAGAAAAAAAGGCCACATGTTTGAGAGAGGATGAACACTTGTTTGCTTTTCCTTTATGAATGTATATCTTTAACGCTCTAAGTACTCTCTTTTATTTATAAAAGTATGAGTGGAAAATTATCTTTTTCTCGAAGCGAGATGGTAGCATATATGGAGTTGATTAGGTGACTAGAAGCAGCCAAAGCAGCTCTCCTGATCAGATAGGAATGACAAATCAATCATCCCACAACTATTTGAACCAGTGCTAACAAGCCAAAATAGGTTTAATGATGGCCTATAAAAGTTATCATTGAGTTAAGCTAATTACGGTTAAGGTTAGCAGTGACCTACAAATGAATAAATTTTAAGCAAAAGATATCAAGTTTACTATGCAAAGCAAAGACTTTTTGGCGACTCACAAACTTAAACCTCCCCTCTTAATTGTTATGTTTTAGGGTAAAGGATAACTCAATTATATATTGAAATGCCTAAACACACTAAACTATTTTCTGGACTTCTCATTTTGCCTGGAATGAGCATGATCACCACAGTTTAGCTAATACCTGTATAACTTACAGAAGCACTTTGCAAACCATTAGTTGACATTACACATATGTTTATTATTGTCATCAAATCATTGATGAACCATACTTGGGTTTCATGGGCTCCTGTGTCGACATGGAATAACATGAATGTGTACGGTCTTTTCCTTGTCTTATGGCTGATTGTCATAAAGCCATTTTGTAGGAAGTCCTCTTGTTTCTTACTGAAACTTTTATCTTTTGGCTGGAAATGTGGGTGAAGTAAAACAATAAGTGGCAGCATTGCCTTGAATTGAATGATAGTATTGCATTTTTTTTTTCGATGAATCTCCATGGTATTGCTTTATTTAATGATGTTGAAATTGATAGGATAATAACTTTCAATCTTTCAAGCTTCCACGCCCGGCACTTTGTATTGGTGGAATTCTACAAATTGAGTTGTTGGGCAGGGTTCAAGTACAAGAGCTGGATGGCTTATACTATATATGGTGAGTGATACCGAAAAGACTGTTGCCTTCTGTTTGTGTTTTTACTGCAGTTCTACCATTGAAACTGTCATCTATTTTTTTTTTAACTGTCATATTTTGTTTTTATAGTGTATTTGCCAGGGTTTATAGTGAGTGGTATCTTTGGTATCTTGCATGATTCAAGATAACTATTATCAAAATAAGGAAGTTTGTTGTATTTGTGGAAGCACTTCTGTTTGCTTAGCAGTCCTATTCCAACATATTTTATGCTACCTCGATATGATTATCAGCTCGTATTTACTGTCTCCATAAGCTTTTTCTTGGTGCTTGAAGATAATTAGTTCAAATTTAAACCGTATTCGAAACTAGAAATCTTCTTGGTTTTGACATGATTTATGCAAAAGCAGGAACTAATAGTGCTGCAGTGCACTAGCATTAAACTTCACTCATCAGTAGCTTTCAGTAAATGAAAATGATTGTTGAATCCTGATTCTATTTTCTGGAATGAAGTGTTATTTGCAGTATTCCACATCTTTTTATGCTTTCTATATGATATTTAAATGATGGAAATTTTCATTGCTTGTTTACAACTGGAATTAGTCCCTAATCCTTTAATCTAATTTTTGAACCAATATATATATTTTTTTTTGTTGCACTAGTATATGCCACGTCGAAGCACGCGGCCACTCTCTTAATCCACGCTTAGATGTTGATTTTGTCGGAGATGGCCGCGAAATGGTGCTTAGATGGCAACTGGAAGATGAGGACTGCTCTCCAGAAGATGACTTCTCTGCAGATGATGCAGAGGCTCAGGCATCCTCAGCTTGGGATTTCTCAGTGAGCGAGCTGGCGTGGCCCCTCCCCATTCTGATTGGTGCAGCTGAAAGCGACTCAGATGATGAGCTACTGCTATAGAATGCTTACTGTATGTGTTGCTTCTTGCCAATGTTTGATGATGCATGGTGCTCTTTTTGGTTAATGATCATTTCCGCCCGGTTCCAAATGCTAAATGGTGTTTTACGTTTTTCCGGCCATCCAATAATACATACATAGTTATTAATAGTTTACAGTTGTAGTACATAAAGATCTGTCTCTTTGCTCTATCTGAAGCGTATATGAAGACAGGCGAGTTTTCAACATGTGGACATTGGCATTGTATTTTGTGTCTATATGTGTATGTAATATTGCTTGGTATTGGAAGTCAAATGAATATACATGCTGTCCTTAGAAATATAATTTATTTCGAGATGTTTTTTTTTTTTTTTAGCTCAATTCTTTGCAGTTTTCATTTTTTTTAAATATTTATTTCTCAATTTAATGGTGAAAACGTAAAATATTTTTAAATAATTTTTTTTAACGGATTTTAGTATATTCTATACTTGGATGTTTATGTCCATGTACATGTATGTGGAAGTGTGGATCAAATAAGAGCTGATTTTTTTTTTTTTTTGCATTGTAGATGACTAAATAACACAGCATGTGAAACGACAGTGGATTTTATTATTAATTATGGATCTTATTATAAACAAGTGGTTTGAAGATTCGAGTATCATTGTTGTCAAATATTTTTCTTTTGTTTAATTTGGTTGGGAAACATTGTTATTGGTGGGTCTCAAATCTCGGATACGAAAAGTAAAGGGTTGTGTTAGGTAGTTGATAGTGAGCATAAAACTTTGTTGAAAAATTATGACATGAATTCTTTAAATTATTGTGTAAATGTTAGGGTGTCCTCCGTAAACGTTGCGCTGTATAATCTGAATATATTGAGAAGTGTGCAAGAGCCACTATATCGTTATCTGGGTGGTGTGATAAATAAGCAAGGGTTCCCACATTATGCACGAATGTGTACGAAGAAGCTGGTCTAAGAAACTAATATTAGGATATAATTTTGAAAAATAGTTACTCTCAGAGTAAATTAATGAAACCACTAGATATTATAGTTTATAGGAAGATAAATGTCTTATGCTTGCAAAAAATTAAATAAGTTGGAGAAAGGGTTGTGGAGATTGATTGTTTAGGTTTTAAACTTTGGTATTCATATAGGAGTTGGACTAGAAATGGTACAAGTGTAATTTATATAAACGTTTAAAAAGTAATGTTGTAAAAATTAATAGAATTTGAGATAGAATTATAGCCCTATTGATTTCTATTTATATTATGGTTTTTAACGTTATAAGTGTTTATGCTCTTCAAGTAGGTTTCAATATAGGTTCAAGAAAAAAATTTTTGGAATGACCAAGAATTGTTAATACAAACGATGCCTCTTAAAGAAAGAATTTTTATTGGAAGAGATTTAAATGGTTATGTTGGTAGAGTAATAGGAGATTTTAGAAGTATTCATGGTGGATATGATTTTGGAGTGATTAATGAAGAAGATAGAACCATATTAGATTTTACTTTAGCTTAAGATTTTATTATTGTTGATACTTTATTTAAGAAAAAAGATACACATAGTTTTACTTATAATAATGGATTTAATAAAATATAAATTGATTATTTTCTTATGAGAAAAATAAATCATCGAGAAGGTAAAGATTGTAGCGTCATTCAAAGTGAAAATTTAAGTACTCGACATTAATTATTAGTTTTGAAATTTAAGATGAGTTGGAAAATGAAAAAAATATAATGAAACTTTATCATAGAATTAAATGGGGCAACTAAAAGACATAAATTTAATTTTATGAGCAGACTTCAATATTTTATTATTTGGGATGTTCATGAAGAAGCTAGTTCGATGAGATAAAGTAACAAAGAATATTAAATAAGGGGCGAAAGATGTACTTGGAGAATCAAAAGGAATATTTTTATGAATAAAAATAGTTGATGGTGGAATAATAATGTGTAAGAAAAGATAAAATATAAGAAATTTTGTTATAAAACTTTATTTAATGTAAAAGCACAGAAGACTTGGAAATATATGAGGTGGCCAGTAAGATGTCTAAGAAAACAATTTGTGATGCTAATTCTTCTGCTTTTAGTGATATTTATAATAGATTCAAAAGTAAAAGGGTTAAAGATATATGCATAAACTAACCAAATAAAGAGAAAATAAAAGTAAATATTTCATTTAAGTAAAGTGTATTAAAGATGAAAATCAAAAAGTGTTTTTCTTAGATGAAAATATTGAACATAAGTGGGTGAGATATTTTGATAATATTTTCAATAAAATCTTTGAAAATACAATCAATCTTAGTCTTGATATTGTTAATAATAATAAAATTCTTTGTTTTACAGTTGCACTAGTAAAAATGAAGTTGGAGAGGCTTAAAAAAAGCAAAGATGAAAAGTCAGTAAAACTTATTTTTCCTCCTCTTTTCTCTTTTCTCTTTTATCCCACTATTGGGGAGAGTACAAGTCGTTATTTAAATTTTTGTAACTCCTTGTTTCTAGAAATAATGACTTGCATGGATTTCTTGTTTGTGATTTTCTCTTCCATGCATGGATAAATCCTCTTTTCGTGTCTCTCTGATGTAGGGTTAGTGGTTTTTCCATAATTTTTTGAGATGTTTTCTCTGTAGTATTTTTTTGAGCTTCCATGTATTTATGTTGTTGGTTAACCATTTGGATTTCATTTACTTCTAGTCAGGCTAATTAGGATGTTAAAAGCTATCGTGATATAGCAATTCTGCCCGCAACATATTGCAACGATTAGATTAACCATAAAATGTTGGCAGAATAGACATATTCTAGTATGATTTTGCAACCTAGATAAGAGATTGAAAGAATTCTGGGAAATGCTATGGGGTTAAGCAAAACTTAACTTCATGGGTTTCAGATTATTATTTTGGCTTAGTCATAAGATTAAGACCAATGTTGATAACTACCATGCAAGATAATATTGATGAGAATTACGAACCCCCACGACCCCCTAAGTCACAGAGGCACGAGTCATATCCACCTTGAAGAATGCCAAGTTTCCTTTTGTTTTTTCGTTTTCTATCATTTGCGATTGTGATTTATTTTTTGTTAGATGTTTAGGATTTTAACCCGCTGTCATGATCACGTTAAGTTAGGTTTACAAAGTTGTTAAACTAGAGATTTTTTGTAGCCGCTATACGCTAGATAAGAAGCCTGATGTGATTTTGAAAAAAAAAAAGAAGCCATATGTGATGAAATAAAAAGTGAATTTTCTTAAGTAATGATTCTCTAGCATGTTATTAAGTAGCTCGAGAAAGGTTCATACCAATCTAATTTTCAAGTTGTTAGAGAAGGCACATGGGCTCAAACCAAGGTGTATGAGCATTATCACATCAATTATGAGTAATACTTGGTCTCTAAAAATAAACTTCTAACAAAGTGAATAAAATGACCATAACATGTGAAGAGCTAAACCATCTTATAAGAATATTGTGCATAAACAATAAATGTAAAATATGTGGATGAAACTTGGCCAATGTTTCTAATGAAATTTAAAAGTTTTATTTTTTTTAATTTTAAACTTAACCCACGATAAAGCAATCACAAAATTTGGAAATTAATCAACTATGATTTAAGAAGTATGCCATAATAAATGGCTTCGTTTACATGTGAATTATAAAAAAAATTCAAAATTAATTCCTAAAAAAATGTTTTAGAACAAAAATCATAAATTCATAATTAATTCCTCATTATGTATGAAACCAATTGCATATGTATGTATGAGACTTAAAATTAATCTAAGGACCATAATTAAGTTAGGAAGACAGAATTATACCAAATGTGCACTTCTTACCATGCAAACTTTGATTTGTATTGCACTTGCTTGATAGTCCATATTGAAATTTTGTATTTTGAATTAACACTAGTTTGTCCTCTTCCAGCCTTTATGAAGATCAAGGTTATGAAAACCGGACTGGACATCAAAACAAAAGAATGAAAGATTCAAGGTTCATTAGTTTAATCGGGGTTGAACCGGAAGTTGAACCAGATGGCATAATAAATATATAAAATAATTAAATATGACCTAAATTATATAATAATATAATAATAAATTGATAATACAAATATTTTTGGGCTTGATTTATAAACAAGCCGAACACGAATAAATATTTGTTTGTTCGTGTTCGTCTTGTTTTGACTAGAAATAATTAAATAATTAAATAATAGTATTTGTTTATATATTTTTTTATTAATTTTTTATATGCATTAAACAAATGCTAACATTTTTTTTATTTTTTAAAATTATTTAAGTGGTATATTTATAAAAAATAGAAATTTTTGTTTTAGATATGTAAATAACTAAGATTTGAATGGTATGCATGTAAATATTCCTAAAAAAATAAAAAAAAATACAAGTTTAGGTTTTAGATATGTAAATAAATATGGTATGCATGTAAATATTTCTAAAAATATAAAAATACAAGTTTAGGTGTTAGATATGTAAAAAAATAAGATTTGAGTGGTGTGCATGTAAATGCAAGAAAAAAATTTATTTTAAATTATTTAAGTAATATATTTATAAAAAATACAAGGTGTTAGCTATGTAAATAAATAAGATTTGAGTGGTATGCATGTAAATATTCCAGAAAATATAGAAAATACAAGTTTTGGTGTTAGATATGTAAATAAATAAGATTCGAGTGGTTTGCATGTAAATATTCATAAAAATTCACATTCAAGTTCAATCTAACTTTAGTCCCACATCTAAACATAAACACAAATGGTTCATTAGTTCTCTGTTGAATCAGAAATTCAGTATTATTTTAATTACTTTGATGCGAAATCTATTTCTAGTTTTTCTAAAGTTGGATCATTGGTTGGTTCACGGTCGAATTGGTTGTACCAATCGGTTTGGTCCCCTTTCTTAAGTCTTGATGAAGATAAACCTAAAGAAGTGTTAAGTTTGTATAGGGGCCAAGGAACTGTATACTTTTCCTTCTTGGATTCATATGTGAGGCATCGACCTTAGCATTTGAAAACCTCTTTAAGTAGACAATATGCTCGAAAGAACATGCATGAGTGATTTTTCATTTCTTTGTTGGTGGGAGTTAGTATGCACTTGTGAATATTGATAAAATGAGATGCATGCATAAGAAAATTAGAATTTTTTTTTAAAGTAAAATTAGCTTGTGATTTAAATTTACAGCAATCATGTGTGGATTTATGCATGTGGAAAATATGTAATAGAAGTAATAGATTAATCATTTAATTTTAATCTATGACTAACATTCTATTTTACTATTATGATTGCAAATAGAATTTGTAGGTTTTTTTTCCTTCGTTTAACAGAGTGGCATCCTCAACTTCTACAGATTTTAATCCTACTATTCAAACGAATATGATCATAAAAGTAATAGATGAACTAGTAAGTACTTAATTTATTTTACTGGTTGATCAAGCAAGTAATTTCATTTTCAAGGCGAACAATCTTTTCATAGGATTTTACAATGATAAAAAATTTGATCATTTTCTCTTTTTGAATTTATGAAGAAGTTTCTAAAAGATTTTGATTCTATCTAGCTATATTTGGTATACATGTTTAATTTTTCAAAATTAATTGTTAACACCTCAAAATCATTATACATTTTTTTTAAGAAATAACTATGTTGCTTGCAGGGTTCGAAACAAGCTTGCGAGGAGGGGTACGCTCTTTTTCATTTACTTTCTCTACCTCATCAATCAATAGCATAAAAGCATTTGTATTTTTGCTTGTTTTTCTTTGCATGGGACCTTTTATTTTCTTGCTTCTTTTACGTCTCCTTAGAAAAATATCTTAAATTTCCTAACTTCTTAGCTTGTTGGAAATTTTCTTTGAGATTTATTTTTTTTCTCTCATTTGTCTTATATTCATTATGAGACAAAACAATTAATATCTAATATAAATTTATCAGAATTGAGATTAACTATTAGTTATGTTTATTTGGTAATAGCCCTCATGTAAACGCAAAATTTGCTAAAGAATGTGATTTGCTCAAGTCAAATCCATTGAAAGAATGTAACTTACCATTCAAAGCAAAGATGCCACATTTTTATTCTAATACTTGATATCAATATGTTTTTTTTTTTATCAGATTTTAATTTTATTTCACCTAAAATTGGAGGGTTTAAAATGCTGCATCCAACATGTCAAATAAAGCTAGGAGTGTATGCCATAAGGATCTAAAGTGGTATTAATCCAAAAAATAGAGTTTCTCTAATATCATTTATAGAGTCAAGGCACACTAGAAGGGAGGGGTGTGGAATAGGCGTTCCCTTTTTGCATACAACACAAAAGTTTTTCATTTTTAGATCTCACACAATCAAACATAATGTGATGCAAAAGTTGCAATAGTAATTACACACAATAATAACAACAAATGTTAAATAAAATATTGTGCAAAAGCTAGAATAAGATAACTAAGTATATTGTGCTATCTGTTGTTATGTAAGCAATGAACTATACAAAATGTAACATGCTCATCGATTAATGATTTTTGCTTAATACAATATGATTTATATGCATGACACCATTATAAAGTACCTAGAAGGTGCTTAAAAAATGGATTTTGTGGGGACGTAGTTGTGAAATAGCAAGGTAATGAGAATATGAGAGGTCGGCGGCGTTTGGAAGGGGTAGGTGTTCGACGACTATCCAGATTGAAAACAACATAAAAACCATGAGCTGTTGGTTTTGAAGAGGAGTCGTTATGGAGGAAGATCCACCATTTATTCTTGAGCAAGCTACAAACACATCACTCATAAAAGGAAGATGATACAACACTCATAATACAATCCTTCTCGTGTCTTGAAGGTTGTCTTCCACTCATCCCCTGGTCCCATTTTGATATGATGATAGCCATTATGCAAATCAATCTTGGATAAGACACTGGCTTCATGTAACTGATAATTTAAATTGTCCAATTTTGAGACAATATATATTTGATTGTGATCTTGCTCTCGGTTTTTCTCTCTCAGTTTTGCTTTCTATACACGTGCCACAATCCATCCTTTTTGGCACAATCAAAGCTGGCACAACACATGGACTGGTGTTAGCACAAACTAGTCATTGACCTATTTGATCCTCAATCTAATTTTGTAGCTCCTTATAATATGTTAGCTGCATCCAATAAGTTGGTCGATTGGAGAGCACTAATCTTGAGATAAAGTCTATCACATGCTAAATCTCTCACAAGGGTCACAATCTAGACAACATATTGTCAGTTTGAACATTCTGAAACTTTTCTAGTAAGGGTCACACTGCTTTAGATATCGGCTCTTTTGTATCACTACTTTCAGCATCACCAAGGAAGTTCTCACTATCGTTTCTATCATAGTTAGTAAAAATATAGCAGGAGGCACAATAACTCCTACCTCTATCTGAGCATTTATTACTACCGACTCATTTAATGATAGAAGTATAATGTGCTTCATATCTTGTTAAGTATTTAGGTGTTTTTATGACCATCATCAAGCGTACTCTTGTCATATTATCACGATAAACCCATAAAATATGATATGCATTCATAGGCACTACATCATGTCTAACTTGATCTTGTTGTTTAGTTCTCATTAAAAATTGTATCAAACATTTTTCATTGACAATAATCTCATTTTTCTTCTTCATCCATGCAAGGGAATATTGTTGGAAATATTTTTGGATAGTGAGACTCAATGTAGATATCACATTTTTGTATATTGAAGCTGCATAAATTTCCCTTCATAATGTAATGGGTGTGCAAGATATTATGCTTGAGCCATAATTGATCCATCTTAGGATCCTTCTAGAGAACTCATCGAACCATAAGGATCTCATTGTTAGCTTTGGATGACACTCATCTCTAATCACCTCCCGTGAGTCTTCACTCTCTGGCTCCTTTATTGCACCATGCTCAATAAAAAAATTACTCTCATATTTGGGCTGTTTGACACAATGTGCCATCCAAAACATTTAAACCACTTCATGGTCGGAACTATTTTGGGGGTGTTGGTCTGGTCAGTCTTCTTTTACTTGTGGGATCCATTGTGTTGGTCTGGTCAGTCTTCTTTTACTTGTGGGATGGCTTCTCTTCACGTGGGGATGGTATGTGTACTCTTTTTTGTGTACTTTTGTTATCTGACCTGATGTTTGAACATTTTTGAAGGTTGGGGTAGACTTGAAACCATTGTGTTGTCTCTCCACTTTTAGGGTTAAAGTTTGAACATCATGTAATTTCTAATAGATTGTAATAATGCCACGTTGTCAATAGATGGTCTTAATCCCCCAAAATATCGAGCTATAATGAGATCCTAAGGCTAAAGTAGTTTTTACTTCAACGTAAGCTGCTAGAGTTTAGCGGTGTACTCTATTAACAGATTTTTATGCTATAAGTGGTGAAGTCTCAAGAACGTGTCCTCTATGTAATGTGCTAGTAGGTACTTGCACCGCATCTCGCTTTTCATTTTCGACCAGATAGTGATTTTATTTTTTCCTTCATGTTAATGTAGGCACTCTAAATTTTTCACCATAGGGACACGTTGTTTAATTTAAATGACTAATAACTTTATATTTCTATCAGGTGAAACGTCTTTGTACTCAGAACACTTATTCTACTATTTGGATCCACTCAATAAACTCGTCCGTATCCATGCAACTTTCAAAATTTGATAAATGCATCTTTATTATAAAATCCTAGCCTCTTATATGATTTTTCATGCCAAATTGATGTGGTATTTGCTCTTTTCTTCATCTCCTTCATCTAAGCGACCACCTTGTTGGTGTGAGTGACTTCCCAATTTCGTCTCCTTTCAAAATCAGCAAGCCTCTAGTGCAATTTATGGACTTCTCAATACAATTTCTTCATAGTAAGTTCTTGAACACTTTATTAAGGGTTTCTCCTTTGATAGCATGACGTCTCTTTTTTTCAATTAAAATTTTGACTAAGAAGGAAATTGTGGTTTATTGTTTGGACTAGATGGGCGATGTGGGGATAATTTTGTATGTAATTATTATGCTAGGTTATACGCAATTTTGTTTTGGACCAAGGAGGGGAAATCTCTAAAATTTTAGGATTTGTTTGGCTTTGATTTCAAATAACACCGTTGTAGGGTTCCTAGAAGCTGTTTAGGTAATGTATTTAGTGTGGAGGTGGTTATGGAATAACAAGAGAATGAGAATATGGAAGCTTGATGGCATTTGGAAAGCTCATAGGAGATGTTCAACGACTGTCCAGGTTGAATACAGTGAGGAGAACCATGAAACATCGATTATGACAAGGCAACAAAAAAGTGTTGCGTTAGATGGTAGTTTTTCTGTTTTTTTATTTTTTTTAAATTTAAAATTAGTTTAGGAAGCTCATTTAGAAATTATGACTGGATTTTTTTTCTTAATATAAAATTTTAAAAAAAAACTTTAATATCATGAAATCAAAGAGGATAAAAAAAAAAAAACTTTAATATCATGAAATCAAAGAGGATGGAAGGGACTTGTCGGAAAGGGTGCATTCAATTCAATTTAATTTTGACTATAAATAAAATAAGATTTCTTTCTGATAATAAAGACCAAGTGGTATCAAATGATATTAAAGCTTTTTTTTTAAAAAAAATTATATTAGAAAAAAAATCCAATCATAGTTTATAAAATGAGCTTCATAAAGCTAATTTTATGTTTCAGAATACAATGAGTGATGACTGCTCTGCAGATGATGCAGAGGCTCAGGCATCCTCAGCTTGGCATTCTCAGTGAGCGAGCTGGCATGGCTCCTCCCCATTTTGATTGGTGCAGTTGAAGCGACTCAGATGATGAGCTACTGTTATAGAATGCTTATTGTATATGTTGCTTCTTGCCAACGTTTGATGATGTTTTTGGTTAATGGTGATTTCCGCCAGGTTCCAAGTGTTAAATGGTGTTTTACGTTTTTCCTGTCATCCAATAATACATACATAGTTGTTAATAGCTTACAGTAGTAGTATATAAGCATCTGTTTCTTTGCTCTATTTGAAGCGTACATGAAAACCGATGAGTTTTTGACATGTAAATATCTGTTTGGTATTGGAAATCAAACGAATATATATGTTGTCCTTAGAAATTTAATTAATTTTGAGAGGTTTTTTAGCGCAATTATTTGCAGTTTTGATTTATTTTAAATATTTATTTCTCAATTTAATGGTGAAATTTAGATTTTAAACCACGTAAAATATTTTTAAATATTTTTTTACAGATTTTAGTATATTCTATTTTCGCTAGAGTTGAGGCTTTCATCCAGAGAGGATTTTATTGACCAAAAATAATTAATACAAGCGATGCCTCTTTAAGAAGGAATTTTTATTGTAAGAGATTTAAATGGTTATGTTGGTAGAGTAGTAGGAGATTTTAGAAGTATTCATGGTGGATATGATTTTGGAGTGATTAATGAAGAAGATAGAATCATGCTAGATTTTACTTTAGCTTATGATTTTGTTATTGTTAATACTTTATTTAAGAAAAAGATACACATAGTTTTACTTATAAGAATGGATTTAATAAAATATTAATTGATTATTTTCTTATGAGAAAAATAAATCGTCGAGAAGGTAAAGATTGTAATGTCATTCAAAGTGAAAATTTAAGTACTCAACATTAATTATTAGTTTTAAAATAAACTAAAACGGCCGACACCACTCGGCAGACTTGAACAAGATGGACATTCAAATTCTAACCCGCAAATAGAAATTCAATATTCAGGACTAGTAATGTTAAATAATTCAGAGGGTAAATCATGAATTTTCTTCTAACTTGGTTAAATCTTAGAGACTTAGGGTCTATTTGGCGCAGCTGTGGATTATTTATAATCTGCTGATAAGCAGATTATTCTGATAATCTGATAATCTGTAGATTATCAGAATAATCTGGCTTGCTGTTTGGGTCAGCTTATTGAAGCTAGCTTATTGGTGGTTAAATGACATTTCTGCCCCTATGTAATAAAACTGTTTGGGGCAGCTTATTTAGAATAACTTATTCGTAGAAAAGAAACAT